>NC_141777.1:27227875-27528029 GCF_054643075.1 Acanthaster planci
CCGTGCTTTTCCTACAAGTGGTTGCTGAAACTATGGTTGGCCGTCGGTACAGAAGAATAATTCACGAAGTGTTATAAATCCCGCTCGGCTCTTGGAACACCAGAAAATAGATGTGCATGGGAAAATTACCATTTTGAGCGAATGGAGGTAAAATCGAAATCCAACCAAAAGGTGATATTTCTGCAAACTCTGGCCGCCTACACAAGTTATAGGCAACATGAGAGTGGCCTATTGGTTTTAAAGGGTTTTTTAAATTCATCTGAAACTCAAGAGCTATTTTCTTGGCAGAATTTGAAAGGTTCCAAACATTAATCTGGGGTCTGCAATGAAAAAAGTTCCCTCTTTAGGCTTCTTGTGCATTACTGGTGACTTCTCACAAGGAGATATAAAAAGACATCTACAGATAGGGCCGTGTGGATTTGCGGATCACATAGTTTCTCCCAAAGATAAAGTAGGTACACAGATCAGTGGGTTTGAAAGACAAAAATGGTTTTGCACTCCCCTGCATTTGTTCAATATTTTCTCTGGATTTTGCAATATTGCAACACTACTACGGAATAGCAGAATAGTGTGACAGTTATGTCATCCCATTAAAGCATGCCTTGTTTCCTCATACTAAAGTTCCAATGAGGCAACATTTTGAAAAGGTTAACAGCTACGTGTCACCCTTATCAAGCCTGTTGCCCAGCCCAAAACAACACCAATGTTGTTGCCCAAAACTAAACAAATAGTGTAGGGATCATACCAGTAAAGATAACAATATTGATTTCTATGAAGTGATAGTGCAATCACTTGCTGGAATAGGACAGCAGTAGTGTTGCCATTTTGTGTCACTCATTTTGCCTTTTATTTAAAAACTCCATGAGGGTGACATGTAAAACTAGGCGTCAGTTATGTGTCCTCCCTATTGACAGGTGTCACCCGAATCCACTTATATGCCTCCAATTTTGTCCCCCTAACCGAGGAAGTAATGATGCTTTACTCTGTGCTCTTTACAAAAATATGGCCTGTGGCTTTCTAGCAGATGATCTGGCTGATGCTCCTAATCACTTCTGGCTGAGAACCTGTTTTTTGAACTCTGCTGGTTCCATAAAGCGTAGAGGACATCGAGGTCTCTCACCCCCGTCCCACCTTGGACTGCTGGATTCTGAACGAAGAATATTAACATGATGTAATGTTAATGCCACTGACAGTATGAATTTGTTGGGTGTAGCTTGCTGTGACTTGGTGGCTCTTTTGTTAGTGTAACTGAAAAAAAAAAAAACAATCTCAAGCAATGGCACTGTTGCACATCAACTCTGCAACATCTATCACATACTAACTCTGGAGATTAACACTCCATCTATTAAAGGTTTCTGACCATCAGAACCACCATAACATCTCAAAAATAGACTTTAAAGTGATTTAACCCTCTCCCCCAGAAAACTCCTGGCAATGCCCCAGGCATCAAAAGACCTTGTTGAAGGGCAACGTCCAACAAGGGCTAAAGCTCCAACAAGTTTTTGCTCTTAGTGATGAAAGGAACGAAACTGCTGTCTTATCTCCTACACTTAAGCAAACGACACATTTGAATTACCGTTCAATGCTATCTACCGGCTCCTGATCCTGACGCACAGTGAGGCATGGTACAGAAATACAAATATACCCATACTATTAATTGTCGGATATGGTGAAAATAGTTTTCAAAATCATTTGAACCATATAGTGGAATCGGAGATAATGTGGCTAGGGTTTCAGTCAAGTATGCAGAAGCCTGAGAGAGAGACAGTGCCCCCCCTTTGAGCAACTGGCCCGCACTGGCAAATACCATAATCATCAAAACCATCTATTGTTCTTGAGATATGTCCCCCTAGCTGGTAGTGTGCCCACCATGACCAAAGCTGGCAATGGGGCCACGTTCAATGTGCAGGGGAAAAAGGGGGCTTGTCTAACTGCTTGTGCAGAAGGAAAAGGTCCCTTTCAAATTTTGGATGTGACTGAATGATAGTCATGATCTTGTGGCAAACTGAGTGAAGCGACATCTCTCAAAGACCAGGGGAATGACATGGTCACTAAGGTTTCATGAAAAGGCCTTTGCACTGAGCCAAACTTCAATATCACTGTCGGGGGGAGTGGTCAAAGGACGTTACAGTGGATGGCCTCACCTTTTGCATTGTAGGCATCTTCGCTCTGTCTCGGACGCATCTGACTCGCCCTGGGATACAGCAGGGCATTGTTCAGCTCTCCCATCCTGCGCCGGATCTCAGCTTGTTCGTGCCCGCTCAGCTGGCTCTCGTTGCTTCGCCGTCGCCTGGGCTCCTGCAATCTGAAGACAACAGCCAGCAAACCAGGAATTCACAGGGAAAAACAACAGAGGAACATCCAAATTGCACAACATTTGGTGCTGAGCTTTTCAAAGCAGTGTAATGGTAGAGAAATAAATGGATTGGCATATTAATGGCTGATGCATGATGGTCTCACAACTGCCCGCCCCCCCTTTTGAAAATTGTTCTGCTGCCGCTGATCAGGAAACCTCACTGGTTGAAGAGGCATGTGATGCAAGCATTCCACTGCACTAATGGCTTTGACTGCTAGTTGCTAAATTGGTCCACTGGTCAGAGACCAATGTGCAAGCTTGGCCTCACGTGGTCGCTGGATTACAACACTACAGAGTGCAGACCACCTGAAAGCACCGTCTGATAGTGTGTCATGCCTACCTGAGGGGCAGAATGACTTTGGCATTGTACGGCGACTTGACGGTGCGATGATCTGGGACAGAGTGGCTGCGTCTTGTTGGAATCACAACAGTCCCACCTCTGTCGTGATTGCTGCCTGATAAGAAAATAAAGACTACTTCACTTATGTCATTCCAATGTTTGATTTCAAACTTTTTCATTCAAAGAGAAAAATTTCAAAATTTAAGCTGACTCCAGCTCCAAGTTTGCACATAAAATCAAAAGGTATTGAAATTGGTTTTTTTATCCAAGCTATTACTCTGGGTTTGTTTTCCTTACTTTTTTTCAAAAGAGTTAATTAAAAGCTGAATTGAAGCTAACTCGTGGGTAATGCTTAGCAAACCTTCACTGTGTTTGTGCAGATTTTTGTTCAATAGAAAACGGCTGTAAATGATCAATTTGAGCAGTAATCAATGTAGTGTCATGTGAAAACTGAGCCATACCGGTGGTGTAGCTTGGTGCCAATGTGATGACGGTAGCAGCTTGAAGAGATTTCTTCTTATTGATGTAGTCTTGGTTCTTTTTGTGCAGCCATGCCTGGTGCCTCAGCTTCCTGGAATCATACCTGCCAAGGGAAGATGCATGAGTGCCGCTGAAAATACTGGCTCAGACAATTTTGCAAAAACTGTACGCGTGAACGCAACTCCATTAGTTCCACGTTCTTAATGCATCAGGTGCTTAATATTTTAGGGGTCTTTTCATTCGTCATTTTCGCAAGGTTTATAGAGTGCAAGATTCTATGTTATATATGAAAGCAATATTTTGAGGTATCAGTTGGATACAGAAAACAATGGAAATTGTAGATAAATTATAATTTCTTTCTTGGGGGCGGTAGGGGGGAAGAACCAGTTCTCTATTAAAATTCAGGACACGGCAACCCTGTCATATCCTGGGCAAAAGTTGGCTTATAAAGTAGAGAGTCAGGATACATGCTGCAGCACAGTGAGGGCGCTACAATGCCGAGTGGGTGTCAGCTTGAATGCTCCAAGTTAATCCTAACCTCTCTTTCCCAGTACCATCTTCTGATGGCACTTCCTCATAACTCTTGTCGCCATGGGGATCCCAGCTGTCTTGTCTCCTTGGTGACTTAGACTGAGACTGGAGGAACTCATCGAGGCTGGCGGCAGCGGACGCGTTGGCTCTCTGCATGGCAGAGAATTCATACATGAACATGTACTTGACAGAGAAGTTGATTTTTATCCAAGTTGGTTCAGTGAAATGTTTTAATTCAGCACTCTATTCAGGATTGTAAGTACTGTAGGTAACAAAATACTGCCCTTTCCTTGAATTCGAGGTTGTCCTTACATTGGCAAGTATAATTTAAATACGAGAGTAATCAGTATAATTATGCACACACATATAGAAAAAAGTGAAGATGAAGTGTTCAATAAAAAATAGTTCTTTATCTGTCTTTGGGAAAACTTCAAAGTGAAGAATAGGTAAAAATAAAAATGAACATGCAAAAAACATAAAGAAAAATTGGTAACTGAGTAGGTATGAAACAAGAAAATGCTTTGGGTTTGGAAAATACATAAAAACAACAATAACTGTTAGCAACAGTCAATCGTACATTTATAGGACCAGAGGAATTGAACAAATAAAGAGGACAATTTTGCAGTTCAGTACACTACAGGTCCAGTGAAAAGATGAACAAGTGAAAAGATGAACAACAAACGATTGGAATTTCTTTGCACTAGGTCATTGGAATAGCATGTTTTTTCGGCACTAGATGACCTGTAAAGGACTTGCCAAACCTTTGAAGAACTGAACTATCACAATGAGGCAGCTGTTCTCTTGATTTTAACTGGAGCAACAGCTCCATCTAATTGGTCAGCTACAACAAAGGGGCTAGAAAAAGCCTAACTATGCTTTTCTGAAAATACCTGTAAAGATTGGATTTGATTCTAAGAAGAATTTATGAAGAATTGGGGGATTTCTGTACCTGAAACCTTTCCTCAATGTCATGCAAACTCCTGATCATGGACCCATCAGTCAGGGATCTCTCTTTCCTATTCTCTTCCTTTCTCTCCACGTCTTTGACCAGGAGTCGACTGCTCCTCTCAAACTCTGCCTTGAGCTCTTCCAGACGACTGACAAGTTCCTTCTTCTGATTTCTGGCCTGCCTTCTGGCCTCGGACAGCTCAGGGGCTTTGGAGTTGATGACTACGTCCAGAAATTCCACATTGTCTGACAGGAAAACAGGACGGGCTCAGCTCATTCACTGATGCATCATTTGACTTAACAAAAATACTGACACAAATATATAGTAAACAAGATGCGGCTGTATTTACTAATCAATGAATTGATTAACTAATTGCTGTGATCAGTCAATGAAATTAATTAAGTGAAAGATCAATCAACTGTCCAATTATTTTGATAAATAAATCTGCATAAAGCAACTTCTTGTTGAGGTTTCTTTACATCCAAACCATTCTTGCTTCCAAAGTAAAGGTTTAATTCAAAGTTTTCATTGTTTCAGTCAAAGCAGGGCAAAACATGTTTACAATATTACAACAGTCCTGACAAAGTCTGGACAAACCTTGTAAGTAAGCATTCCAGTTAAACAGTTTCTTCTTAAGTTCTTCAGTGTCCACTCTGCCGTCACTATTGCGAGATAGTCTCTCCAGTGCCTCCTTGTCCGTGTTGTCAGTGATGGGATTAAGCAAGGCACTGTCAGTCATGATGTCGACATCCGAAGTAGACTCCTGGGAGGGTTGTTGGCCTTCGGTGGGGTCATGCGTAGACTGTTCTGATGTGTGTATTGCCTCTGAGTTTTGTTCTTGGGACTTGGGTTGCTTCCCTCCCTGTTTCTCTCCTGCTGAGGTGCCCCACCCTCTTTCGTCATCCGTTCCATCTGGCTTTTTATCCATCTCCTTGCGACTCTCATCTCTGTCATCCCTCCTCGGGTCTTGGTCCCCGGCTTCTTCCTCTTCCATTTGCCATAACTCCTCTGGGATGTCGGCACCATGCTTGGCCCCCAGGGAGAGGAGGTAATCCATGCACTCCGTGCTGGATTTTTCCTCTGCACAGTCCAAGGGTGTAATTGGTTTCTGGACAATGAGAATATCCCTAGATTATGTGGTTACTTATAACCAACCTGCATGTACAGGGCTGGAGAAATATGTTATTAGCCCTATGAAAAACAGTAAACAAAATATGTATTTCAACACTAGATAGACTGTAGTGTATTGTTTTGCAACTTTTATTCAACCGAGTTAGACCCATATAAGTTGTCTGAATAGTCCATGGGGTACATCATTTTCTTGCAATGAATGGGGATTTCTTTTGATCGCTTGAAAAGACGAGTTTATGGAAATTTGCTTTTTGATCAGAAGCAACTGAATTGAAAACTCTAATTTACATAGTACTCCAACATTAATTAGAAAGGAAATGGGAATTAACTTAAGAGAAAAGACTTTTAACAGTAGGCAACCAAAAGGACTGCTCACTTTCAGGAAGACTCAACTCTGAAGTCTTCAAACTAGTTTGTACCTTAACAGTGTGGTTATATTCTATCATTTTTTTAATAATAATTTTTTCCACACAGGATGTGGCAATTTTAGGACAATGAAATTTTTTTACCCCAGATGGGTGTTGCCACTCGTTCACTATGCAGCAAATGATGGTAAACAGCATTTAGCAATATTTACACCGAGACACTCTCAGCACCCTGGCTGAGACCGCAGTTGTCGGGAAGATTTCTATAAAGTGTTATTTGAAGCGTTTCATTGCGGATTCTGTTGTTAAGAAAATTAGGGACTTTCTTGTGTCCTCACAACCTTTTTGGTCCTTCCAACAGCTATTGTACGCAATGTGTATGGTCCCTAGAACTACTGAACCAGAATGCGCTGTTGGCAGGGCTGAGTTTTCCTGTGGCTGGTTTTGTAAGTAGTTGCCACACTTTCAGAGAATATGTAACCACATCTGAGTTTTCAAAACTTAATCTGAACTTTTGTTTGGAGATGTTTTCAAATGGATGTGGACAAGATCCAATCACTCTAGTCCATTTTGAATGGGAATGACTTTAAGTTTAGTGCATGAACATATTTCACCTGCTTTTCTTTAAACACTGCATTGGTGTTTGCCTTGTGATGGACCAGAAGTTTGCACAGCAGCAAATTGTTTTTTAAGGCGGCAAGGTGTAATGATGTACGTCTGGCTCCATCCCTTGTTTCTACACTGCAGCCATGCTCCAACAGAAAGGACATGCTCTCTGTGAGGCAAATAAATTGTTGATGTTGGTACAAGAAAAAGAAAAAAAACACCCATTGGTACACGATATTGTACATTTGAACCACAAGACGCAAATCTGTTTGGCATGCAAAAGAATAACATCATTGACTTTCCATAATAACAATGATATCCCACAGGAAGAAGCAAAGGAACACAAGTCAGTCTGTTATGTCATACCCAATGAGATTGCTGGTTGACCGGACGGCACAGTCTCAGAGCAGAATTGAAAAATCACTCAGGTTTCTGAACTCGACAGTTTATGGCCCATCACATGGTTTGTCAGCTCCCAGTATAAATAATCTCATAGGAAACTGCTGTGATAATTTTTTTTTAACCTGCAGAATTCTGTAACTCTTCCCCTTAATGCTGGGCTTATGCTCTAAAGGCAGTGACAATTTAGGGGAAAGCTACCTATGTGCCCAGCATCAGCTGAGTGGGTGAGCGGAGTGTCTTTGGCCGTGGTGCGGAGACTTAGTGAAGCCCTGTAATCATGGAGAAGCTTCAGCAAGGGCAGAGAGCCTCTGGCTGCAGCACAGAATGCAGGGCTAAGGAAAGAAGTAATACACAGGATTACTAAAAAGAAAATCCTATTTTCCAATAAAATCCTATAAAATGTGGAACAACTGGAGTTACATTGATGCAGTAAGGTTTCATGAACTGGCTATTGTAGGGTTTTACTTGGCTACGAATGGACAAATACAGACACAGAGTTCATAAATGGCCCCCAGCAACAGCCAGATATTCAAGAATATTTGCCAAGAGTCTGTGAGGTTCTTTTTCAAAAAGATCCCTTACATAATGCATAGTACCAATGGCAGCATCTCAGAAGGGGGGGAGGCAAAGATAGCGTTGTAATTTGCAATAAGGTGCTATCCTGCACTTAAATTGTTAATACTTTTATTTGGCATGGATCCAAGCTAAAAGGTTTTTGAAGTTGTGAAATATGCTTGTGGACCGGGTATTATTTTCAAAGAAATGATGGAGTTTTGTGCCAGGGAAATGCACATTACGATGGTACGTTTTACTCTACACCAATATAATTTTGAAGGTTCATGTTTTACTTTTTGAGCTAGTGAATTTCTTCAAGAACTCTTGGACAACGCCGAGTGCTTATGAAATTACATCACTAAAGAAAAAAAATTGGGGGAAGAAAAGTTGTCCACATCATCAGGGAATCACCTTTTCCCGCACTGATCTTGCCAGTTTGGCGAAGCTCCATATTTCAGCAGTGTCCTGGCACACTCGACGTGCTCCATCGTGATGGCATAGAACAGTGGCGTGCAGCCCTGCTTGTCGACTGGGTTAGGATCACACCTGCAGTCCCTCAGGAGGGATTCCAGGCAGGTTGGGTGGTTGCGACAAGTTGCGCAGTGGAGCGCTGACGAAGAGATGAAGATGGGGGACTAGGTATTACAAGCAGCGAAGATAGATTCAGGGATAAGGAGAGTGGTTAAGGTTGATCAACTACCCTGCTCTGTAACATATTCATGTATAAGGCTTCACGTTCAAAGCTAAACTTCTCAGGTATTTGTATGTAGCAAATTAATACTACAGAAACCACCGCAATAATGAATGATTAACACAAACTAAATCCTACTGTGCAGTTTACACTTCCAACTGTTCTAATTCCGTCTAACTAATTATGATGAAATCACAAGAGGTAACTCAAATTAGGGGATTACAAAGATTAAAACAAATGGTTCCTAAAAGTTTTTTTGGGGGGGTTGCCTTCAAGTGCATCATTTGATTGTCTGAAAATCAAGAATTTGAAATTACAATGGTTACTATATGTGAGTAATTTTGGACCTTAGTTTTTGTTCTCTTCTCCTGACGGCTCACGGAAATATTACGGAAATATTACTTCTGTGCAATAAAAGAGAAACTTAGAGAGTGTCTTTTAAAATGAAATTTGTCATAGGGAAAAGATCAGAAATCAATATCTAGACCCAACTGCAAATTTCCTCCAGAAAAAGAAAAACACGGTATAAAGTTTACAGAGTTGTTGCAACAAATTAAAATTTCAGAATGAAAAGCACACAGCTGTCAGTTCCTCTACTGGAAAAGAGTTGATTTAAGCAAATTTCCAAACCATACAGAAACAGCCCAGCTCGTTTGTTACCAGCACACTGGCTGATTATGTTATTTGCTTTTCTTTCATGTTTTTTCAATCCTCTCCAGAATCCCATTTAATATTCCTCATTCTCTCACTGAATAAAAATCCACGCTGCCATTTTTTGTTGAGATATCTTGAGATATATGTCACTTTCAAACGACTGAGTCTTGGCACCCTTCTTTTCATCTTGCACAAGCACATTTTGAGCATTTCTTTGTACTTAGGGTGGGACGTTTACATGTTTAAACAAAAAAGTTCCAAATCCGTTTACAGATTTTCCCAAACGTTCATGGCAGCCACCCTTTTTAGAGGTTTGACATTTTAATTGACGCAATCTGGCATTCATTTTTATTGCGAACAATGTCTGTAAAATGGAATCTGATTTTCAGAACACTTTACTGCTGGTCATATCAAAGGAATACCATGAATTCATCATCAGAACTTTGTGTCAACTATTCACATTGTATACAATTTGTTGTATTTAAAGTATTCAATGACAGCTTGGTGAGGATGGGTCATTTACACATTTAAAATGCTAAGGGAAAGTTTTCTAAACATTTTTCAAATTGAACGTAAATTCCCACCCTTACTTTGTACAAAGCAATATTGGTTTTATAAAGATTGAGTTTGCACAATTTGCAAACCTGATTTAGAACTTCACACCTGATGTGCATGCACGCCTAAATTGGTTGTCACAATTCTATCAATATTTTTCAACTGATTTCGTATGAACAAAAATTGAAGAGATCACATATCAAAGGCATGTGCAAATTTACAAACACATGATAAAGAAAGACAAAGCAATCTGCCTCGTTAAGGTGTTGGTGATCTGGAATGAAAATAATACAATTGAGGAAACTTAAGGAAAGTTGATGGAAATGTGGTGAGTAATTCCAGTTTATAGACTACAAACAGTAATAATCTTTCGACTCACGAAAAAATTACAGTGATCATTATTAGGCAAATTCCCAGTGATGAGCAATAATCACGAAAATAGATTAAAAACAGAATAAAATAAATCTAAATGACCATTTCTTGAATAAGATCATCTGCACAGAAACAACATTTAAAGTTGCTGTGATCTGACACCCACAATGAACTCCAAAGTACAAACCAGTTAAGCCGTTGTCGTCCGCCATGGTCTTGTCTGCCCTGAGATCCACCAACAGCCTGCAGGCACGGACGTTGCCCGAGCTAGCCGCCCACAAGAGTGGTGTCTTGCCGCCGGTATCGGTGCAGTTCACCGAGCTGCCTCCCTTGCGGAGCAGGGCCTGGAGACAGCGTAGCCCTGTGGCAGCCGTGGATGGATCACCGCTGCACATCTGGGTGGCGTAGTGGATGGGATAGGCACCGTGGGCGTCTGGCGTGGCCGGGTTGCAGCCGCTCTCGATGAGCAGCGCAATGACATTGTATAGACCGCACACTGTATAAAAAAGTGAACAGGCCAAATCCAACAGGATGCATTACCAGCACCACTGAAGCCAACATTCTCTGAACGTTCAATGCTGGAAACACTCCCTCTTTTGATGAGCAAGGGAAAATATAGGTCATTTCATATTATATGTACACGTATTTATCAAGGGGAAGTTTGTTACAAATCACTGCCAACTTATCAGACTCATGTAATATGTCATTTGGAAATTTCCATAATTAAAAACAATGTCCCCAAAGTCTAAAGATTCTTAGCCATTCAGATCAGAGAAAATGGAACTTAAGGTAACAATTACAAGAGGCCTGCACTTAATCATAGTATAAACAAACACACTCCTCCCAAATGCCCACAGAATCATTAACTTTGCCGTGTAAAAAGAGAGAACAAGTTTTTCATGAAAACTGTCCATTTATTGATTTCTCCTAGTTGAGACACTGACACTGAGAGCACAACTCAACTGCACCTGTGATTACACTGACTTTACCCAAAGGTACTTAATACAAAGTCAATAATCAATCAATATAACACTTATTGTGCGCACTGTCATCCGATCTTGTGGAGTTCCTAAAAGTCAGTCCCCTGGGTAAATGATCTCCAGTTGACAAGGTTGAAATCAATCTGACAGTATTGATTACAAGTTAAGAAAATTTCTGAATTACAGTGACTAGCATGACAGAACCTATAGTAAGCATGTCATATCCTGCAAACCTAGCTGACTTGTTTTATAAATTCTCAAAATTTTCATTTGTTTTGTTCTGTGAAAGTCCTGTTTGGATATGTATCATCTCACCTGTGGCCCAATGTAGAGCAGAATGCTTCTCTTTATCCAGTGCATTCACATCCACGTGAGGCAACACCAATTGAATGAGCTCCATGTCACCCTCTATGGTCGCCAGATGCAAGGCATTCCTTCCCTCGGTGTCAGTGAGGGCAGCGAGGGAAGGGTCCGTTTCTATGAGTGTCCTCACGCAGTCATTGTGCCGGTGCTCAATGGCATGGTGCACAGCCGTCTTGCCGGACTTGTCAGTCACATCCAGGCTGGCCTAGTTGCACACCAGAAGCAATAGATGTAAATGAAAGCAAAAAACAATCTGAGCTGCAGAGTCATGTAATGATTAAATAGAATGGGCACAATTGCTGTTTGGAGAAATCTACGGACCACTCTCATCTTGCCCATAACTTGTGTGAGCGGCCAAAGTTTGCAGAAATATCACATTTTGGCTGTTTTTCGATTTTACTTCCAATTAATTCCACAAGGTCATTTTTCCCATTGATTTGAAATAGGGTTATAGTTTCATTTAGCAGTCCGTGTATTATTGCCTGGAGTTCTGATAGCTGCGTGGGATTTTGAACACTTTGTGTATTACTCTTCTACTTTTGTACCAATGGCCAACCATAGTTTTAGCGGTCACTTGCAGGAAAAACACAACCAGTGACCTCAAAAGACCAAACCCAATTCACATCAGTGTTGTTTGGAATTAACCCTAACCCTCCTCAATCCTTCACCCGTTGGAGGATTGTGGAGGGTTAGGGTTAAGGAGTGAGGAATGCTCAGGTTGAGAATTAATTCAATTCAGATAAAGACTGGTGTAAACTTTCACAAACCATTCAAATTTTCAAAGAATTAAAGAGAAGTTTAACTGGAGTGACATTTCTGAGGGGGCAACTGGATGTGCAACGGCTCCCCCCCACCTTACTTCCGCCACCGGTGACTGACAGTAAACCAACTGGGACTTGTACATACATACGTGTATGTTGCGTACATTCCAAATTTTTTAATGGGGCAACGTATGGTCAACACATTAGACTGTATTGAGAGCAATGGAAGTAGACACAAACTCGGCTGCCTGAGATGTGATCAAAGTGCCAAGATGCCTTCTTTTCAAAACTTCGGCATGAAATGTTACATTCATGTAAAGTTGTCTTGCCATTTGTGCACACAATATTACAAAGGAAGGGCTGTCTTAGTTTTTATGGGTTTTAAGGAATTTCGCAATAGATTTTATTGTGAAATTCCTTAAAACTCATCTTTGTGCAAAATGTGGAAAAATTTTTTTGATGAGGAATCACTAAGTTTTTAGCAGTCAATTTACTTTGCCCTTGACCATTTCAAGGACAACTTCAAGATTCAACTCACCCCACAGTCGATCAGCATTTCCACAACCTGAGTGCTCCCTTTCCTGCAAGCAATCATCAATGGTGTGGAGCCGTCAACATCAGCAATGTCCAGGTACTCCGGTTCAACCTGGCCCTTCTCTAAGATCAACCTGAGGATCTCTGGATTACGGCCAGCACTCCCGGCAGAAATCACAGTGATGTTGTTCACATCTGCAGTGTAAGGCTTGGCTCCGTGTCTGTTTTTTGTGGGAACAAAGTAAATGTAATCCGATTAGTTTTGAAGAAACTGATATTTCTAATAACACAAAAGTTTTCCAAACAGAGGACTTCTGGTCAGGTTGGAGCAAAAAGTGAATCAAGAATGGTGGGTGAAGTACTTTTCTTTACTTTCATGACAACACGACTTGACCTGAGCTCCTTGTCTGTAGGATGGGTCTTTTCTGCCTCAAAGCTTAGTGCAGTTTCCAATAAATTGAGATTAAGTCCCACCTGTAAACCACTACAAGAGAGAAACAGGGCTCTAAAGCAGACTACTAACAGTGTCCTAGGTTTTGAATGAGGCAGACACAACGCTGGCACAACATCATCTGAGTGGCCTTGGTTCAAGCCGTGTGCAATCAACGACCAATTGTTCTGTATAGGCCTGGCTCATCAGCAGTGGTATATTTTATGACCATGCAGCTACTTTTAAGTTGAAGCAACGGTTCAAGAAAATAGGAAATGATGTTGTTGAAATGCTACTAAAAAAAACGTTTGTCCACAAAGTTCTACACGGTTTTCAACAAAGGTAATATGTGAAGTGAAGCTGTCCCTACTTAATTATCTGCTTGCCACTACTGCAAAATTACATTCAAGCCGTAAATATTTTTACGACACAATTTCCTTCCACTTTATCATATACACTCTGGTGGCAATATGCCAGTAGGTAATAAAATATCTCATGCAACACTACAGATCTATTTTTAGACTCTCTCACAATAAATGTAGACAATTTTCAATGGTTGGACATTAGAAAACCTTGACAACATCGCAGCTGTTAGTCAAGCATGAGGGTACATTTATGCATAGCTGAATGGACAACTGCCAATATTAATGGTGTAACTGGCAAAGCAGTGAAATATCTATTCCGTCTGTCCAAACAGCTGAAAATGATTACATTTTATAAACCAATAAGAAACAAGCCAATCACTGGCCCCATAACAGGAATAAGATGATTCACAATTAATCAAATATTCATATTAATCAAATATAAATATCAATATAAATATTGATCAATTTAATCCCAATTATTATATTACCTGTACAAAAGCATTGCTACTAGCAGAAATGACACATTCATGAAACATTAACAACAAAGACGTTTTGTACACAATTGGTTATTCAGATTAATTAATACAAGTTATTGGAATGCCATCCTACTCTTTGCTCAGTTTTAACTGTTTATGTCATCTCTCAGTAAGTTATTACATGCATTAATAATAACTATTGATTTTTAGCACGTACATGTATGCATTTCTACCATAACATCAACCTGCATTTTAAAAAGAACAGAGACAAATAATTTACAGAGAAAAGGTTTTTCTTGCTTTTTTGGTTGAATTACAAAATGAGCGCCTCATTAGCCTAAGATAAATATGTCTGGGATTCTGCACTCTCTCTATTAATAAGGCTGTATCCAGACCCAATTTTTTAAGGGGGGAGGGGCAAGTGAGCAGTGCACCAGGTTCACTTTTGCATTAACTGATCCCACCAGTCACAATTATGCAGCTGCTCAGACACAATTTCCTGAACAAAATGCCTATGCCCATACAAAACAACATCCATTTATTAAGACACTTAATATCTTCACTCCAATTGACTTAAAAAAAAATCCTCCTTGTTTTTTTTGGGGGGGGCGTGGTTCCCCCTGTCCCCCCTTGACTATCAGTATCATTATCTGTCAGATTGTCACATTTGTATTTAGTGTGTTTAAAATGCATTTTGAGTTTCATATTCAATTACATGCCCAGCTACTGTTTTGATTGACATGGACATGTATTATGCATTGGGGTACAGTCATGATCAGGCTCCATGGTCTCATCTACATGGCGGTTATCCCTAACTTTTTGACTGGTGATGTGATTTGGGTAGATACCTGAGACAAGGAAGTTCTGGCAAAATTTGAGATTTCTAGGGGAATATGGTTTGTACAATGTACTTGATTTCAAAAATATGACAGCAAAACTATAAGAGCAGATGGACAATCCAATCAGATTTGGGTGCCAAAGGTGATGCAGTGTCAAACACCTTACAACTCCAGACAAGTCATACAGTCTCAAGTCACAAGATATAATTATGGCAATTTCAAAGCGTTACAGTCAAGTATTTTTCAAGTACCAAGCTTGCTGACTTCCAGATTTGAACGGATCAGGTGCGAAAAAAGCTGGAAGACATGGACACTGGATAGTAAATGCCAAACGCAAGATTGAAAAGCAAAGCTAAGACTTCAGACAATCATCGTTTTGCAAATGATAAGTTCTAGGGAGAAAAGTTCTCCACTGAAAACTTTCAAGTGCTTTTGTCCGACGGGCCCTGAACGGGAGCAAGAGAAGGCACAATTTTCCTAGCAATGGAGGTTCCTTCATTGGGAACTGCTCTTCACTGATCATGAATGACTATGAAATGCATGCAGTGTGGCCGATTGCTACCAACCAAATGAACACTTCCCCTCTAACATGGCTCTTTTCAACTGATGAGGGAGTGCTTCTGCTCGAGGTGGATAACTCAATTTTTAAAATGCTGTGATGGTCTAATTTTAGCTCTGTGCCCATGTTTTCCAGCATTTTTCACACCTTACCAGTTCAATACAAGTATTTGGTAGTAAGTAAACTTTGTATTCAAAAAGAACTTAACAACAAATCCCCAATTTCATTTATTTATTATCACTACCCATCACTTTACAAAGGAAAAAAAAACACTTGCCGGAAAAGAAGTCTTAGTATATCAGTCCGTTCTCCCCAAGCAGCGATGTGAGCAGCTGTCTGTTTGTTGCGGTTACTGGCGTCTGCTTTGGCACCGTAGCCCAGCAGGATCTTGACGGCGTGTGCATGGCCCAGCTGAGCAGCATACACAAGCAGTGGTGTGCCTTCCATGTCTCGTTGCTCCAACACCTGCACAGGTTAATTAATTAAAGGCAGGCTGCAATGTGTCGCTGGCTTAGCTTAGAAATGAGGGAACAATCAATATAGTGCACTGTGAGTGACAAAATTATACAGCCTATACAGCAATGTCATGAGGAAAATTGTGTCCTGGATATTACATTAGAACAATATCATACATGGAACTTCTTGTCAAATTATCTCTGTGAATTCTGTCTACCATTTACTATCAAAAAATAGAAATATATTCTGTCTACAATTTACTTCAGAGGAATTACCAGCTGTAACCAGTTTCTGAAACCCTTAGTCTCAAGCTTTCTCTCGTCTTTTCTTGATCTGGAATTGTATGATTCCTGCTTTTTACTGTTGCCATGTCATTTTGCCTTTAACCAAAGTTTTCCCAGGACTAGAATATCAGGCCATCCAAAATGAGCTGGTAAATAATGAATTTTTGAAAGTTGTTTCATGTAAACCTGTGGTACAGTACTTAAGTAATCCTTTATCAGACCTGTACAAAACACACAAAAATTAAGGCATTGAGAATGAGACAAAACAATTTAATAATTAATAAAATAATTAAATCTATCTATCAGGGATATATAAAGCAAATGTAAGTGAAAACTAAGTACATGTATGTTGGTGATCCAAGTCAACAGTTAAATGAAAATTTCTGAGGCAAGTCAAAGTTAATTTCTACTGAAGTAAGTATTGATCCTATTGATTTTCTTACAGAAAAATTCATTAAATGACTGACTGACAGCTGCTGCATTTCACTACACTCTCAACCCTCTTGCAACCAGTGGGACATTTTGCATTGTTACATGCATGTGTAACCTTGACTCATTTGTATCACAAGATCCAATCAACAAACTAGGTGTCAGATTAGTCACTTTACATTGAAGACAGTAACTTCAAAGTGCCAGCCATAAAACTAAATTCAACCACTTGTTGACGGTACAGTTTTGACTGAAAATTTTGACTTTTGAGAAAAGGCACAATATAGGGGCCAAGTTTTCATATAAAGTCAAACACTACAAATAGAGACTTGTTAGTATCATTTAACAGTATTTTTGTGGTATATTTCGTAATACCTCATATTTTTCAACGCTAAATTTGCTACAACAACAGGTCATGAACAGTGGCCAAGCTTTAAGTTCAGGACAAGGTAAACTTCCACAGACTTCTTGGATCCACTGACTGTGAACAAAACAGAGATGAGCGGAGGCACATGTGGTAATTTACCTCATCAACCGTGCCTGTCTACTTACTTGTCCTCTGACGCTAAGTGGTTTGTAGAAAAACTGGTGATACAGAGAGAGGGACATGTAGGCCAATACCTGATACATGTAATGAAATTTTCATTGTGTGCCCATGGCCAAAGGGCTGATCCCCCCGGGGTTAGGGCCACAGGTAGATAACAATGTGTCTGTCTTGGTAAAAGTGAAAAGAAAAAAGCAACACGAATGACTCAAGAACTGGGAACATCTCTTTCAATTCTCTACTTTTTTTCACACTTATCTATTTGGCATGGAGTGCAGAATAGAAGGGAGGTCCAAATTCACTGTTTTCATAAATTCCGGGAAGCAAAACCTCTTCTTTGCTGATCTGCTCCATTGTGATGATTGAAATTTTCTGAAAGCCTCTGGCATCATGATGGGAAAAGTAAAGAGTTCCATTATAGACACCCCTTGACATCCTGTGTAAACCCTATGACATTAGTCTGAATAATTCTAGTTTTCTAAATGAATACCTCAATATTTTCTCTGCTAAATTTGACTTTTTAGGTCAAATACTTGCTACCAAATGGCTACAAGGTAACTGTTGGGAAAAAATAGTGGCATCCGTATATGGAATTCTTTCTCTAATACATGTGCATGTATAAAAAAGGAAATTTCAATAAGAGAAATTTTAAAAGTGACAATTTCTCTCAAAGAAAGATATAATCCGATTTTCTGCCTACTACTTGATCAACAAGTATGTGTGATAAATGTATTTTACATGTAATATAATGCCTGCAGCATACACATACATGTACCTTGTTCCAATCTCGTATTTTATAGTAATTAACCTCGCTTATACTGTAAACCATTAAAACAGATACACTGGATCACATTTTGGTGAGATGGCAAATTAGAGCGAGCATTGGGAGGGGGTAATCAAAAGTATCTGATGATTCCTAAATTCTGAAATCAACTTGGTAGGAAAGAGTTCCATATACGGACGCCCCTTGACATCCTAATGCAAAAACCATATGAGACTGGTAAGAAAAATGCCAAGTATTTCCTAAGTAAACTACCTGGTATTTTCCCTCCTAAATTGAACTTTTCTGGACACGTTTTTGCTTTCTGACGGAAATAGGTCACTGTAGGAAATAAGAACTGCATATGGCGTCCGTATATGGGACTCTTTCCCTCAAGTACTGTCCATGCGATACAAGTTACAACAATGGGTGCAATTATCAAAACAACTAAAATTATCCCATTATTTAATGGCTTGGCACTCTGCCTGCATATGAACCACAAAAGTACACAGCATTAACAATCTTATTATGATGTTTGAGTCAATATGACTAATTGCAAACATTTATTGTTCTCTTCTCTTGTAATCTGATGTATAACATGTTATTTTGTTCATTGTTTAGAAAGTCTGACAACTAAACTTTAAAAGGTTTTACCTCCGATAATCTCGATTTCATTTTGCAACAAAATCTCTGAGATTTATTTCTGTGTAAACTGCAACTAATGCACCATTGGGATACTGCATTCTCAAGAGTGGAATCAGTTTCATCCCACTTTAACGAGCTTCCCTCAAGAAAGTATCATTCACCATACCTCTGGGGAAACTCTTGTACAAAGTAACTGTAGACAGGTGTCTGCATTGACTCGCACGGCGAAGTGTAGAACATTCTGGCCTTTATCGTCTCTCAAAGCAGGATCAGCTTTGTGATCAATCAGTGCCTCCACAAAGTCCACCTTCTTGTAGAAAACTGCCCAGTGTAAAGCCGTCCTGCCCAGATTATCCCTGGAGTCCGGATTAGCACGATACCGTAGCAACAGGCGACAGCAGCTGAGATGGTCCATGCGGCGATGCGGATGCCGCGCACCGGCGGGGATTGGCGCTGCGGCGCGTCCCGATCCCTGTACGCACTGAATAAGCGGAGTAGCACCGTCTTTGGAACTGCAGTTGGGGTCAATTTTCTGACCCCTGTTTCCGAGAAAAGCTTCGAGGCTGTCGGGGTTTCCTGATCTGGCGAGTCGCAGAAACTCTTCTTCCTCCTCCGACATCTTATTTTAAAGAGATGATACGTCTCGAAACGGAAAAATTGAGTAACAACTCGCTAAAGCGCTTCTGCAAGGAGCAATCACGAATGTACACGAACGCGTCGCCAAGGCCAGCGAGGCAGCCGAAGGCGACTACAGGGACCAAATCAAAGCTACAACCCAGCGCCTTGAACAAGTGATTTAGACTGCTCCATTAAAATACGGGGGTCAATTCTTCATGCTCAAAATAAAAATAATGTCTACCTTGCACTTGCGCAGGTTACACCATAGACATACATGTTTCTTTTCTCCATGGTCACATCACCAGCAACAAGGTGTAATATTAATCAGATTAAAAAGTGGGTTTGGAAATATAACTTCAAGTTTCTGATCAAACGGTGTCGAAGCTTGGTGTAAACAATTTTCCATCGACGGCGATACGGTTGTGTACATTAAGTACAATATATAACGGGACAACTTGAGAGGGGCGAGGGCGGGTGCCGTTACGCGTTGTGTAGCGAATGCCCTTCATCATATGCCCCTCAGAACCGAAAGTTCTGTAATGTCTTGTACCTTGACGTATCAAACACAAATACAACCACGTTTTATTGACTACACAAAGATCAGACCAGTTTGTACCAAGCGTGTCATGTTGCTGCGAATTGCATTGGTGAACGCCGAACAGATTGGACACATAATGAACGTCTACGGCTAAGATTTAGAAATCAAAGACCTGGGCCTCCGAATTAAAAGAACGCAGATTAAGGTATAAATAATAATACATTGTTCTTTCACATTAACAAGAGTCATTTCTTAATTTTAAGTAGAATTCAGGGTTTGATGTACCATTATGTATCATGAGTGCAGATAAACAAGGCTGTCCAGTTTCCAGACATCAGAAAATGTAGACTACGCTGAATGCTTGAGCTGCCGGCATATGCCTGTGCCCTAACCTAGTAACTGTATAGCGTTAGACTCGTAAGCAGGGCCCTACGTATCACTTCGTCGATACACTGGGACCTGTCCCGATTGATAGTGATTTCTTTCGATCAGGTTTATCCAGTATGTCCAGGGATATTATCAGACATCTGCAGGATCTTATGACTGAATTAATTGCACCAGTATGTTCACACATCCCATGCATGTGGCTGCTTAACCCTCCTATGCTGAAGTCACTCTTTGGGTCATTTGGTAAACACCTCAAAGAAGCACAGCTGTGTTGTGTTGTGCACTGCACTAACTTTCCCTCACAGGAATATCAGATTGCACTTTTGTGCTGCCCAACAACTGTACTTCACTGTTTCATGTGCATAATTGTGCAGTAAACCAAATGCAGTGAAGAGGACTGCACAAAAGACCCTGGGTCATTTTGTACTGACAACCAACTGCGTACACACTGAACCTGTGCATGTTTGAGTTCCATGTAGAAACTACATGCTCACCAGTGACTGTGGGCATTTGTGCACATTTGTTCTGTAAACCATAGGAGGGTTAATATGGGGCTGTCCCCCACTGCCCAGCCCAGGTTGCTGTTTGCAAAAGAAATCGCCATGTCCTTGTTTGGAGGAAAAATGTTGCCATCGGTTGGCATTTTTCCCACTGCGGAGGAATGTTTCTGCAAGCATGAGTTGCCTATTTATCGCAAATACTGCATGGGTGATTTTGCACTATGATAGAAAGGCACTGTGGGAAGGAAAAAGGAGCAAACATTGCCCCTGTTTCCTTTCCACAATGCCTTTCTACCATCATGCAAAATTACCCATGCAGTATTTGCGATAGGGCTTATATTAACAAAGTAATGCTGGTACATGCCTACTAAGGCATACACTGGCACTGTGTGCTACAGTGTAGGCCTGCATGTACATGTAGTTGGCCACCCCAATCATAACGCTGTAGTTACATGTAGTTGGGACCATTCCAAGCGTTGTTAGGACAGATACTGTAGGTGGGGCATAGCTAGACCTGTAAACAGGGCCCTATGTAAGCTCCATCATATACTGGGCCCTGTCCCGATTGATAATGATTTCTTTCAATCAAGTTTATCTGAGATGTCCGGGGATGTTATCAGACATCCGCTGGATTTTATGAGCTGAAATTGCACTAGTCTGTTCATTACTTGTGCTGCTACTATCCCCCAGGTTGCTGTTTGCAGAAAGCTCACCTTTTTCTTATTTGAATGAAAAAAGTTGCTTTCAGTTGGCATTTTCCTAACTCCGGACAATTTTTAGCCTGACTTGCACAAAACTGGTGGCTGTTAGTGTCACAACACAGAGAGCAAGCTGCGCGCTACATGTTCAACAATTTGGCGCAAGCAGTATTTGACTGGACAGGGAATTAGCCAAAGGCCAAAGTTAGTATTTTCCACGACTACTCAAATCGACAGGTGCTCTTCCGGATCTGAATGAATTTGCATGTGCTGAAGTCTGGGTGCAAACTAGACAGGCTCTTTGTACAGGCTGCAGTCACTTAACCATACAAAAGAGTCTGCGTAATGTGCAAGTTATGTGTTAACGAGGCCAACATTCGTCCAGAGTGGGGAAAACGCCAACTGAAGGCAAAATTTTTTCCTCCGTATGAGGAAAAGGTGAGTTTTCTGCCAATAGCAACCTGAGGGGATAGTTAACAATGTAAATAGTGAACATACCAGTGCAATTTCAGTTCATAAGATTCTGTGGATGTCTGATAATATCCCCAGATATCCTGGATAAACTTGATCACAAGGAATCACTATCAACCAGGACAGAGCCCAGCATATGATGGAGTATACGTAGGGACCTGTTTACAGGTCTAGGGCGTAGCAAGCATGTTGAGAGTCTAAACGGGGTAGCCGCAAGTGTCATCTTGCACAGCCCTGACTGTGACAGGAAGTGTATACCGGTACCGTGCTTCATTATGAACAAGCTGAACAGACAAAAATCCAACATGTCTGACTCCGGCAGTTAAAACGTGCATTTGCTTAGACAAGTTGTACTTAGAGCAGTGCTCGTGTCTTGGCTCAGTTATGGGTATACGTTTATGTGGAAGAGTCACAATAATGTTGAAGGTTCCTATTTGATTTCCAACAAGACCAATCGTAAGTTTAATTGGGATTTTAAAAAATAGCCTTACAGACAATATTCTTAGCAAATTCTCTCCCTCTGTCTCTTTTTAGATTGTAGAAAAAAGACCCCTTTTTGTTTTGTTGTAGTAACAAGTCTGGAAATATGTATGATCTCCTCCCATTTTAGTATTTCCCACTATCTTACTGGTGATGAACAAACAGTGGTCCAGGTCAAACATAGCCGTATTGTATGCCAAACATAAACCTTTGCATTTGACATACTAAGCCAAAGCTGCAAAACTTGAGGCAAAAACACATGAGGACAGTGAACTGGTCAAATATCCGCTGCATTTTAAAACCCAAGTTATACCCCCTCCATTGCCAACCTCTCTAGTTTCCTTATTTTATTCTGGGAACATGATAGATTTCGATCACTTGATTGAATTAAGTCAAAGGTATGCAATCTTCCATGAAACTTTTCCTGAGATAAGGCATACCAGCATTACTCACAAGTTCAGACATTTCTTCATCAGCTAAAAAAAGGAACGGTGCTTGGTACTTTTTGTTAGCCATTGGCCATTTTATGTGAAGAACTGTGTAAATGCTATCTCAACAGAGAGACTGTGCACGTTTAGGAAGTGGGAAGTGGTGGTTGTTGGTGCTGAGTATGGGAGCACCTCATGTGTCAGGATCAATGATCCATGTGGCTCATAGGATAGCAAGGATTTCTTGAGGGATTGTACTGCTGTACTTTTACATATCAGATTGTCAAAACATGAAAGTTCACATGTACCATCTAACAAAACAGCGTTTTCATTTTATTCTTCTGAATAATTCAGATAATATTAATCATTATTATATATTATAATTATTATATTAATACTTATTTTTTTATATTTCCAACATAATTATTAATAAAGGATGGGGCAGGAACAGTTGCATTTGTAAGATGACGGAATACATTCAGCCAGGCCACATAGCGCTACATGAACATGTACAGTATTTTTGGCACTGTTATATGTTTGGTTTGAGTACAGTGGTCAGTGAGACTACAGTGTGGGTACTGGGTTCACAAGGCGGGTATGTAGAGGGCCTACAAAAAGAGTTCTTATCTAGAATTCTCTGGACGCCCTCTGCACAAACCCTGTAGGATTTGTATGAAAAATTCCAAGCTTTTCCAAAGTAAATGTTTCAATTTTTCCTTGCTAAATGTGACTTCTTAAGACATGTTGCCACTTTCTGATGTCTGCTATGTCACTGCAGGGAAACATAGTGATGTTTCCCCAAGGCTAATACATTTTTTAGACCATCACCTAAAAAGAGTAGGAATTACACATTTCAAAAATTTTGGGTTAAATTTCTGGTCGGAAGAATGATTGGTACTTCTAGTGCATGTAATAGCCTAGTAATGAAAGTTTACATATTGTTTTTTCTTTTCAGCAACTGATTGTGCTGACAGTGTCCTCCAGTGTTACGTGAACCCCAAACTATTAGATGTTAATTTGCTTGCCACTGACAGACCATCATGCGTGTCGATGTCAGTCTTCCTTCCTTTATACTCCTGGTGCATCTTGCCTCCTCATTCCTGGAGGGATGCTCGGGTGAGGTGGTTGTCCTCTTACAGACCCTGACAGGGTCTGTGCCCTCTGGCAACTTCTCTTACTACAAACTCAGCCGCAGTGGCAACATCCGATTGGTTCTGCGCACGCTCAAGGGAGATGCCGACGTCTATGTGTCAGCGACCACACTACACCCCACCTACGAGGACTACGACTTGAAGTCGACAACGTACGGGGACGAAATTCTGGACATTGGGGAGTATCTCAGCCGACCCGTGGGAATCGGTATTTATGGTCACCCACTGTACCAGAATGACACCTCCTATGAGTTTGATATTTGGTTGGATACCAGCGAGGTGGAGGACCCATGGAGAACTGAGAACGAGAAGACTGAGCCGTCTTTTGGGAAGCTGTATCCGGGGGAGGATGCCGAAAATGAATCGCTGCTGTGGAAGTTGTTTATTGGCATCCTGAAGGTGGCAGTGGACATCATGATTTGATTGGGTGGGCAACAGGTGCATGTAGATGCATACCGACAGTCAATGAAAATGTACATGTACCATAAGATTATTCTGAAGTTAAAGACTTCAAAAGAGTATCAACTCTCTTTTTTTCTTCATCAGTTGTTGTGGGGAAGGGAACGGCCAGACACAAGGCTAATTATTATACTTGGCATTTTGCCCTTCACCAATGTATGTTTGTAAACACTCTGTACTCAAGTGTTGTCCAACCGCTTCTTCAGACGCTAGGTATTTTCATTCACTTCATGCATCAGTGCCCACAGTGGTACTAACAGCGCGTTCCCACTTGAATTGGGAGAAGGTGGATCTTGATCCAGCATTTTGGTGTGATCGTTATCTTACCGCAACGAAACCGCAAGTCGCATTCCCACTAGCACTTGATCCACCTTTTCGGAAGGATACGTCGAGCCCGAAAGGTCACTGAGTTCAGTATTGCACATGTGCTAGCTTGCTGAGCGCGTGCTCTGTGGCAGTGTGGCGTGCTGGGGCGGCATGCGTGTGATCCTGCGGTGTTTTGGGTGCGGAGTTGTACTGACGTGACGACCTTGAATCAGACCGAATGTTCAGCCTAGTACGTTGTCTCTTCAAACTTTGCTTCCGTTTTTGATACTCTGTCACACGTTGCGGGCTCTACACAAACACGGAATTAGTTTTTGATGGAAAGCAAGTGAAATTACACAAATGAAAAAGTTTAAGAAACGGACAAATGCGCAACAAAAAGTGTGAAAGGGCAAGGCACACATTGCGGCATGCATGCATTGCGCATGGGTGGTTACATATTTTGCAAGCCCGTAGTTCAGCAGTTGTTTATTGTGTATACTGTGCATGTTAAAATTTCACATGAACTACATGCCAAAAAACATATTTCTTTGTTCATCAGACCGCAAAAGTTTCGCACCACTAGTGCAGGGACAGATGTTAACAAGTCAAATTGCCGGATCAGATCCACCTTTTGCATTCCCATCTGATCGTGACCTGCCAATTGCAGGATCTGATCCATCAATTGGGGGATCTGTATCCTGCTCCAGAGGAGGATCAAGAAAGGTGGATCTGATCCTGATCCACCTTATAACGGTTAGCATTCCCACTACACACAATTGCCGGATCTGATCCACCTTTTGCGTTCCCATCTGATCGTGATCCACCAATTGCCGGATCTGATCCACCAATTGGGGGATCTGATCCGGCAATTTGGCAAAAGGTGGATCAGATCCCCCAATTGTTGGATCAAGTGGGAAGGGGCTGTTGGTATTTTTAGGCCATTTTAACTGCAGTACAAAAAACCAGAGGACCAGAATGTAAGAAGTGGTAGAGTACGTTTTCATTGACTGCCACTGCAACTGGGTGGACATCTTCACAACAGGTATGTTACGCTGATGTGTACACAAACATGCTTGTAACAAATTTCTCAATGAATGTGCACAAGTGAGATTGTGACCCTTGGTAACATTTGTGGTGTTCATACAGTGGAACACATCCTTGACTCTAAGGGGTTTATATCAAGGAACCTTGGAGGTTTGGAAAAGGGATGCTTGTGAATGGCCATGCTGTATCCCCTGCATTAATTTGAAGAGTTCATTTCCTTGATTTATGACGACCTTTGACTTAAGAAATCTATGTCAAAGGTCTGATGTTTGAAAAGGAAGAATGGACAAATTGCAGTATTGGCAGTTTCCTGAGGATGAGTTTTATCACGTGGCTGTGTTTGTTTTGTGCCCTTTTTGACAGTGGCGTTACTCATGAATATGCATGAATGCAAAATCATCAAAGTGCATTGGAGTTGCTTTGTGGTGTTTATCTCTTTGCAATAAGTTTGAGTTTATTGTATTCCAGTGCTTCTTTGTACAGTAAGTTGGAAAAATGGAGAAAACAAATAAAAAAAAACAGAAAAAGAAGAAGAAAAAAAAGATGCCCCCACATTTAAGTCACGTGAAAGGAAGTTACTGTTAAAACCATTTCATTTTTGTAGCAGATGATGCATTCTTGTTTGTGCATGTACATGTAGCTTTCAGTATCAGGTAGGAAAAAAAAATCATATGTAAAAAAAGTACTCAAAGAAAACAAAAGGGAAAGCAGATGTTGAACTGGTTTCATGTACTTATTTTGGCAATTTTAACTGGATACATGAAACCTTAAGCCTTGTTTTTGTAGTGGTGAGTTGTTTCCTTAAACTACCGTACACATTCGGGAAAGTGACAGCAACTTAACAGACATACGAAATTTTACTTTCACTGTGTCATCAATGATATGGAAGTTACAAGTACTGTACTTATTTAGGGTTTCTTCCATTTGTAACCAGTGCCTTATTCCCTTGTGACTAACACTCCAGTTAGATGGTTTACTATTATCGTATCACTCCCAGTTGGTAGTAGTTTGTAATCCTGTGTGCTTGAATCAAAAGCAAACTTTATATATAATATATGTATATTTTTTGATTACTTAACCACCAAATAATTTGCTCAAGATTAAGAAGTTGTGAAGGGTTGAGATACTTTAGAGTATGTCCAGTCTTGTCTTGGCTGTTGCTACTCCTACCTAAGTGGTATGCATTACAGATAGTAAGAGACTATAATGTAGGTACTTTGTTGAAGTAAATCGTGGATACTCATAAAGAAAAGCTAACCCTAAAATTAAACGAAAAATGAATGCAGGGAAAAATGTATTCAAATCATGAATTTTGTCTCACCCAAAATGTTCATTTGGCAAAACGTGTGATATCTTATATTGGCTGTTCGTCCCTTCATCAATGGAGAAACATGTGATATCTTATATTGGCTGTTCTTCCCTTCATCGATGTGTATTTGTGAACATTGTATACTCAGTGTTGTCTTAGGATTTGTGAACAAATCCACTGGCAATACTTGAATGGACCTAGAACCCAAGTGACCTGTGTACTAGTGTAGACCTGCAAGCAAACGTCTTTTAAGATAAAACTTTTTAACACACCGATATCTATTTCAGCATATTATGTAGCCTATTTTATGTAGCCCCGCAACCATCTTTTCAAACCTGTATTTGAAAACTTCATAGTTTGTGAAGTTGACTCTGGGTACATGTACGTGTACCTGTACTTGGTCTCATGTTTGAGAACTGGTTCCTCATCATCAACAGGTTGATACTCCGATATCTCATTTCAGTGCACTGCAATATTCTGCTAACACCAATCCATGACATTAATTGCACATGACCATTTAAAAAAAAGAATTCTCTTCATTTTTCTTCTTCACCCTGACCCCAAGACCTCTTTCATTCAAATCTGGGTGCCACCCTTACTAACCCCAACAACACTGCAGTCTGTGTACACCAGTAGGGGTGCTCTAAATGTTAAGGGCCCTGAGTGGGACCGAGAGAGGGCGCAACTTTCCTAGCAACAGAGGCTCTTTTGGTGGGAACTGCACTTCGCTGGTTCAGTTCAGTATGCACGTGTTGCATATGTGTCGCTATCAACAAAATGAATGCTCCCCCCCCACCATGGCTGCGTTCAACCAATGAGGGGCAGTTTTTGCTCAAGGCAGAAACCCAACAGGCTTATAACTGTTTAGTGGCATTTTTTTGATGCCTCTCTACTGTCCAAAACGTCTCTAAATTTTCAAAGTATTGTAACTGCTGATTTATCCTTGAAGTAAATTTACATCTTGCTTGTATTAGGAAAAATGGTAATTGGAAAAAGGTGAAGATTTAAAGTTTTGAAAGTTTGACATGAAGACCTACATGAAAGCTGACCTGCTCATGTTCAGTTACGTGTTTTTACATAAGCTGATGTGTATCCAGTGTTAGTTTTGGATATGTATATGTACTTTTTGCCAGTACATCACACATGTACATTTGAAAGAAGAGTCCTGCTGAGTTGTTTCTGCGACAGGTTTTGTCCGTTTAAGATTATGAAACTAAATTAAGTAGCCAATTTAATTGTAGCATCTGTCAATTTCAGCGAAATTCATGAGTTCATCAAAACAACAGATAATGCATTGTTATCAGTAGTTTACAGTCTTTGACTGTGAGGTATGCATAGATATGCATGTACAAAACTCAGCTGGTGCTTTGGAACTCTTCCAGTAATGGGTGTGGCAAAATCGGAGGCTGAGGATGGAGATGAAGATTGCAGTCTATTAGGCATGTGTACCCTCAGTGCTGTCCCATGAGAGTTGTCAGATCTTTAGACTTAACACATTTCACCTGTGTCTTGGGGATTAGTTGGAGAGGCAAGGTATTGAACAATGAATTCCTCTGTCGATGTGGGTGCCGTAGTGTGCACATCATCCTCACCATCAGGTGGCTCAGTTTGCCGACTTCCTGATACCTGGCTACCAAAGGTTGTACTCTCCTGCTAGACAGCAGCAGGCTCCAAACCAATAGGTCAGCCAATTTCAGTGATTCCTAGACCGGGTGCTAGACAATCTGCGGCATTGCATGATCCCTGTTACTAGAGCAGAGCGGATTTATGTGGAGAGGGAGGAGTGGCAAAGACTTGTCCATGAGGGCGCTGCAGAGGCAAAGCTCAGATGGTAGGAGAAGGGACAGCCCTACTAGAAGCAAGCCAGTGTGCAGACTGTATTGTCCTACTGGATCAAACATGGCAGCCAACACATAGTACTTTTACATGTACTTGTGTAAATTTACATTACCTCAAAACTGAAAGTAAAACTCAAGCGATGATGCAAGTCGCCTTTGGAGGCACTCTGCTGAAATTGAAAGATGGCTGTGCAAGTCTGAAATAAATCATGCACATTCTAACTTGAGTGTTATTTTGCAAAAAATGTGTGCATCTTAAAAATGGATTTTAGTCTCAGAATTCTTAAAACAAACTTGATTGGACAAGCAGCTCTTATACTTGAAAATGAGTTTAAATGCCAATTTGAAGCATTACATTGAGAAATTTAGTAGCATTTCTCACCAAGCTGTTGGATGCGACGCATTGTCTGCATTGAACTAAATGGTCATGTGACAGCACCAACAGCAGTGACATGGAGTGAGTGGTGAAAGAACCAACAAAAACTGAACCAAACCTGCATCTACACTGTAATCTGTGAGCACAATTCAATTACAACATCCACTCATTATTCCTTGTTTATTGCTGTGCGTTTTCATTTATTTGTGGGCCCTCTTACACTGTAACAGTAATAAGGAAAAGAAAGAATCCAATTTTGAAAGAGATCTGTAGAAATATCCCGCTTGCCTGAGCAAGGTAAAGCATTCATGAGAAAAGAATAAATGAGAACAATGGAGTGTCTTAGGCTACACGACAAAGATGCTAAATGATGCATTATATAATATACATTGAAAACAAACACAAATGGAGTCAGAAACTAACGATATCAATCTGAGAACTTCCAAATTTGAAAAGTTTTTAAAAATGCATTGTAAGTTACACATACAAACAAACTGCTGTCTGCTTATTACTGTTAAATTTATATTACAGTCTTATGCTAAAGTTTTGAAGGCATTTTCTGTTGGCCCAATTAATTATGACTTGCATAAACTACAGATTTTAAAAAAGGTGAAATAAACAGTGGTGATGGATTACAAGAAGGGAAATTTACTTGAGTTTCTCTTTGCTTAGTGTCTGTGGTGAGGTGACACAATTGACAAAATGTCATTAATTTGCCAAATTTCTCATCCCGGGCTGTTCCTCACCATCAATATTCAATGGTGAAACATGCAGAAGGGGAATAACTTAGTGGCAATGTGCACACTGTTAAATGATCATTTCTGAAACTGTGGCACGTTGCACTTCTTGAGTTCTCTACAGAATTTTTTACACGCTGCTCTCCAGGCTAAATATCAGGAGAAGTTTGGATTCCTCACAGTGCAGGCTCTCTGTGCCAATCCCAATAGCCGTTTGGCAGAAATTTGGTCACTTTCACATATTTCCTGTTGCAGCTGTGATGTACATAAAAGAACCAATCTTTAAAATGCTAGTCCAAATTCTTTACCATATTAATAAAATTAGCCGATTATTGTACATTTGGGCCTGTTTAACAGAGAATGCACACTCTTCCCTGATAGCATTTCATGCATGTTGCTACAGTGTCAAACTCTGTACAGTAATAGGCACATCGGTTACTTAAAAATAATAAAACAAAGTTTCTACATAGGTTATGCCTGGGGACACCCAGTCTTCGTGGGTTCAACCCCTGTTGTAGCGTGCCCGTACGCAGCTGTTTTGGTCGTTGTCAAATGTGAAGCCGGCGTAACACTGGCAGGTGTAAGTCTCCTGTACGTTTAGGCACCGGCCCTGACCGCAGATGGTCCTCGGTAAACTCTCACAGGCACCTCTTCCTGAGAGAGTAGGGGGAAAAATATCCAATGAGCCAAGACCACGGGTGAGATATGGGGATAAAAATTGAGTTTCTTCAGAAACAAAGGCAGTCTGCCCTAAACGGAGGTGAACCCAAATATTCATGTGAGGCTTATTTCTTCATGATAATTTCTGTCTTTTAACTGATTCAATAACCATTTGAGATCAACGAAAAAATGGGAAGGAAAAGAAACATCCCTAAAAAAAGTCTAAAAATGAGAAGAGGTGTACACTGGCCACTCTGGATCAGTTTCTGGTCAACAGAGTGGACCAATTTGATGTTACTGGTGGTAGGAATTTTGTAACTGTAGCTAACTGCTACTACTTTATTACCTGTCATGGTCTTTATGGTCTTGGGTGCTGGTAATGACATTAGGGGGAGGGAATAGAGGTTCTGTATACTACTCAGACTAAGGTCATACCTGGCTGTTGTCCAGCCCCTCCAGATACACCTGTGCCGCTGGGCTGGGGCCTTGGTCGCTGCCCCTGCGTTGGTCTGGTGTTAGGATTAGGGTTGTAACTTGACCCTGATGTTGTGGACTGGGTCCCCCTGGTGGTTGTCTGTGGAGGCTGATACTGAGGATATTGGTGGCTCCCATGGTAAGGCGGCTGGCCTCCTGGGTAGGGTTGTTGGCCTCCTGGATAGGGTTGCTGGCCCCCTTGGTAAGGCGGCTGGCCTCCTGGGTAGGGTTGCTGGCCTCCTGGGTATGGTTGCTGGCCCCCTGGGTAGGGTTGCTGGCCCCCTGGGTAGGGTTGTTGGCTCCCTTGGAGAGGTGGCTGTCCCCTGTAAGGCTGCTGGCCGCTTGGGTAGGGTTGCTGGCCTCCTGGGTATGGTTGCTGGCCCCCTGGGTAGGGTTGCTGGCCCCCTGGGTAGGGTTGTTGGCTCCCTTGGAGAGGTGGCTGGCCCCTGTAAGGCTGCTGGCCACTTGGGTAGGGCTGCTGACTGCCTGGGTAGGGTTGCTGTCCCCCTGGGTAAGGTTGCTGTCCTCCTGGGTAAGGCTGCTGTCCCCCTGGGTAAGGTGACTGACCACCAGTGAAGGGCCGTTCTCTCAGTGGCATGGGATCCTGGTACGGTTGACCGCGTGGATTATAGCTGAACAAATAAAAATGACAGGCACTGACTACATGCTGGTGACAAACAAATAGGCCTACCCATGACCATTTCAATAGAAGGTTATACTGCAACAATCCAGATCATTATTTGATGATAGTGTTCAAATCAGAGAACATACTTTTTTGGGCCCTCATTTATACAGCAAGTGATAAAGAATGTTCAGTGTGATAAAATAAATCAAAGACAGTGGTTTCCTATGGCACTGTTTACAATTGATAAACTGTAAAATAAGACAATGAACTGCCAAATCTGCATGCACATTAGAGGTATTCAATGATGGATGACTTTTTGCATAAACTTTCTGTTTCTGCCCCCTCTTCAGGATAAAATGTAAATAAAGAACTTGAGATTGGACAGACCTGTCAGGGTACTCCCCTCCTCCAGCACTGGGCACTTCCCCTGGTCCTTCCCCTGGAGCGTAGAGACCATCCTCCCCTGTTGGATGGCCGTAGCCCGTGGGCACGTCAGAGTCCTCACGAAGGTGTACGGGTCCCCCGCCAGGTCTGACCGGGCTTGGGCCCTGGTCTGACTCACAGAGCACCTGATACTCGTCTGTGGAATCCAAGAGAAGAATTCATCAGAGAACTGACTTGAATGTCTGGGTAAATGACAGACATGACCAATGAAAACCCACATTATTCAGGTGAGGAGTGCAGGAAAATTAGTCCACAAGATGCAGCGGGTGGAATCTGAGCCATCATCAAGGAAAGAAACACTGTGGCTTCTTGGCTCCCTTGGATACAATAGTGTGATAGATCATATTGACATGCTACCATCATGGTATACAGGGGTGTTGTTAGTGGGAGGGGGTGGAGGATACCACTCCTCCTTCCTATCATGGTGCTGATGACAATAATGGAGAAAGAAGGGGGAAGGGAGGGCGCGAGAGTCACACAGGTGCCAAGTTGGAAAATCAAACTACCATTTCACTCATTTTCCTGACAGTCCATCGATAAGTTTCATGATGGCATCTCCACAATTTAAAATTGTCTAGTGACACCCATGGGCGTGCTATTACTTTCGAAGAAAACAAAAAAAACCTTGCAAGTCGGAACTCTGTAGCACTATGAAATAGTAATGAAACCTACGTAGTAGTCAGCCATATTAACCACTTGCTGCCGGGTGCTTTTAAAAATGCAGTGCACACATAAGGGCCATTTTCAAGATTTTCAGTTTTCAAAATTCTTCAAAAATTCATCATTTCATTTAATGGTCGTTACATCCACAAGAATGACTGTTTGGTGGCCATTCTAAGCTGACAGGCAACCTCCATTGAGTCCTGAGTATTTCAGCCAGGCCTGCCGTCCTGTAAAGAGAGCCCAGAATTGTGAGGTGTTGCGTAATTTCCTTTGTTCCAAGTGAATGCGAATGGTGTCTTTTTAAACGTGGCTGGATTAGCGTGCAGTGGTGCTGTGTCGCTCATCAATGGGGCCCTGGAGCACTTTTGTCCACGGTGCTAATCTGCAGGCGGGCTATGCCCACAACAGTGGTATACTGTTTAAAAACAATGACGGATTACCTTCGAAAATGCAAGCCAAAAAATGATGGCAATTCCCAGCAGCAGGTCTTTAGTTTCAAGTACGGTCTTCTGTTACACGGACCAGCTCTTTTGTCCCATTTCAGGCAGCCCGGCTCTGCGTATAAACCCATGGTGCCCGAACCAGGGTTCCCCAGCAGCAAGTGGTTAACATCAAATTATATACATATGTACAAGACATATCATTTCAAAACGAAGGACACTTTGAGTAAATCCACACAACCAGGCTCTATCTGAAATGGGCTTGAGAGCTACCGCCACGTCTGTTGTCTGCAGACATCACAGACTTATAATCCCAGACATGAGAGTTGGGCACAGTTTAACTTACATCCTCCAGCAGGGGGGCATGGGTCACAGCTGGTGCCCCAGCCCACGCCGCCTCCACAGCAGCAGGCCCTGTAGGTCATGGCGGTGTTGATGATCCTCCCACAGACCGTCTCGTAGCCAGGCCGGTCAGTCTTGTGCCAGCAGAGGCTCTCCCTGTTGTCAGTTTCCGTGCCGACTACCCCGAGCACAGCTGAGATTGATTGCCAGAACAAACAGAGGAACAAAGACAGACCCAAGTCAGATGCTTTCTTGGTCAAGCTTTTTGGTAATAATGACCAAGCTTCTGAAACGATAGCCAACCATTTCAAGCAACTGTGACAACGTGGCAATGGTAGTGAAAAACCCTGACCGTCACTGTGGTTACGTTTGAATGCACCTATTTTGGACTACTTATTTCAAAGAGTTCAGGCTATGATGACTGGTCTTCATAAACAGTGTATTACAACCTATATCCCTGAGCAAGATGTTCTGCAACAATTGCCTCTACATGCCTCTGCTATTTGTGTGTGGTGGAAAGAAATGAAACTTGTCAAGGAGGGGAAAGACACAATGCAGTCAGTAGAGCAGTCCAAATGCTTATCTCAATTCCCGGGCAAGTTACACCATGTTGAGGAGCCAGAAATAATTATAAAGTGTGACAATTGTGAATCACTTCAGATTCGAGAGCAAAGACACACAAGAAACGATTGGCGACATGAAGCCAAGTACAAGCCTTAAAAGGCCTTCTTTTTAAGCTTCGTTGTCATCAAAATCTTGCATAGTCACTCAGTTGTCATTGCTAAAACATATTTTACACAGTACAAATGTCCTAGGAAGTCTCATCCGTATACTATGCATCAAAAACATGTAAAAAGGGGCCAGTTGTTGTGTTAAAGGATGAATGGTTGAAACACTACCATTTCCCCATAATGCACTGCAAAAATGGCCTCTCTTGGTGGCACCCTACATTGTGAACTGCCCCCCTACTTACAGATACATCTACGTCCCGTGCTGTCCAGCGTCAACGGCTCTTCACATGCACAGTGGAAGGTGCCATTCTTGTTGATGCAATGTCCGTACAGACAAACCTCCTCTTGGCCTGAGCACTCATCCACATCTGAGTAGAACCAATGAGAACTCATAGTATCAAATATCTTCCTTAATTGTACAACTGCAAATAAAATGTTTGATGCACAGTGTGATCTATGTGAGGTGATAAAATGTGACATGTTTACAATCAAGTCCTGAGGTTTAACACTGCCGACGCTTTTCAACCGAAGGGGTTGTACTGGGCCACCACCTGAAATCTAGACAGGGTTAGGAAATGATTTCTGTCTTAAAACTTTTAGGCAGCTTGAAAACACACAATTTACAATTCAAATTGAGGGTACTGGATCCAAATCGTGACATCCTGGGTGCCTAATTTACACGTCCTCATGGTAGATACTCTTACATATGTACTGTGTAGATTCCTTGATGTGCTTCACAATCTACATTGGATGGGGATTATCCATGGTTGACACACAAAAAAAGCTTACATGTATACTATTTTATAGCTTTGGTTGCCTTCTAGGCACCATCACCAATTTCATGAAGCTGAGTTGGGATGGAGCCTTGCTTATTATGTCACTAGGCATACATGTCCATGAGATCTAAGCTGTAACCCATGTTGTCAAAAAATTAGTACACGGTACTCACCGATGCATCGGTTCTCGGCTTCAATTAGCTGGTACCCACTCAGACATTGGCACTTGAAGCCTTGCTCGGTGTTAATGCAGATACCGTCAATGCAGGGGCTAGGGGACCGGTTGCACTCATTGATGCTTTCAGCATCCCCTCCTGTGAAGGCCGCGGTTGGTTCCCTTGGCCCACCACCTGGGCCCCCTGATTGGCCGATTAAAAAGCTCAAATATATCGTGTGAAGTATATCATTTCTGATCTTCACAATGCTTTACGTTTTTTTTCTCTCTCAACGAGCACTTTGCACAGTTCAGCCTACAATTTGATTAAGAGAATAATCCTGAAACCAAACTCGGAAGCCATGACTGTGTTGGTACCCTGCTTGCTTACAAGTCACATTGTTACTTCAAATGCCTCTTTTGACCACTTAGATGGCTTGTCAAGATAAATGCATGCCCCAAACATGCAATATTGGCTCCAGTGTAGTGTCGCTACAGTACTGGATGTCTCCTGTAATCACAGTAGCATAACTAGGCTGAAATTTCTGAGGGTGAGGCCAGGAATGCACATATTTTTTTCAAGTGGGCTCAGAAAGCCATTGAGCTGTGGTTTGTGCATATGTTGTGCGTAAGTCAGAATTTCAAATGGGCCACCTAAGGGCGACACACACTTTGCCCTTTTTTTTAAAAATTTGCCAATGTTTGTTGAAAATGCTGTCGAAAATGTCGTACCTATGGGCACACAGAACATGGTGTTGTAGTTGAATGCCGAGCCAGCTGGACAGATGCACTGAAACCCACCAACCTCATTGACACAGTAGCCATTGTTGCAGACATCCTCATCGACCACGCACTCATCCACGTCTACAAGAAGAGTAAAGAAAAATCCAACCCAAAATGGCACTCTGCCCTTTTTCTCATTAATGACACCCTTTGTCTTGTGTTTATTTATGGTATTCATTGGAATCAGCTCAGTGTCCGCAAAATCATGACTACAGAACATCCTGTTATTCAGGAAACTGTGCATTGATGTACAGATGCAGGCACTGAAAAAAAAACTCATGTCAGTGTAATGTGCAATTCCCATCCAGACTGCACCAAGCTACACTACTGCTCTGTGTAATGAAACACATCAGAATCTATAAGCTCTTACTTTGGTTTAATTGACAACCGATTAAGGGCAACTTGATTTTTCTATCAACCACTTCGCGCCGGGGTTGGTTATCAATGTTGATAATTATCATTTTTTCTGTTTTCAAAATTCTTCAAAAATTCATCATTTCATTTAACGGACGTTTAAACCCACATGAAGTAATCTTTAGGCACTACTCTAAGTTGACAAGTGACCTTCATTGATACCCGAGTGTTTCAGCCAGGCCCGCAGCCTTGTAAAAAGAGCCCAGACTGTGCGGTGTTATATAACTTTCTTTTGTTCACGAACCTGGCACAGTGTGCTGCCGACCTCTTTTCAATAGGGGCCAGATTAGCAGCAGTGCTGTGTGGCTCATCGCTGCGGTGGTGGAGCGCTTTTGTCCCCGGTGGTTACCCGCTCACTCTAAATGCCCCAAACCATGGTATACTGTTTCAAAACAAGGCTGGATTATCTCCACTTTTGAGAGTGAAAAATGTCGGAAATGGCCAGCAGCCTGGTCTTTTGTTCGGAGTACGGTCTTTTGTTACAGGGCCCTGTTCCCTTTGTCCGAGTTCGGAGACCCCGGCCACGAATATAAGGCCTATGGCTCCGCTACAGGGGCCCCGGTGGCAAGTGGTTAAAACATTTCCATAGGAATTTGCTAAGAAGGTTTCAGGTATGATGGAAAAAAACACAGACCTGGGTACCCACAATTTTGTGATCGGGTACTGGTCATCTGGGTGCTCACCAAAACCGAGTTCTTTTTTTCCTAGCCTTAAACTGTACCTCAATAACACCAAGCGCAGAGCTTTTTAAAAGAAAACAGAAGAAAATTGATCACAGGTTTTGGGGAATACAGAGTAAAAAGCAACGGCATTGTGGCAAAGAAGTTTGTCAACTTACCAACACAGCTTCTTCTGGTCTTATCAAACTCGAAGCCATCGATGCATTCACAGGTATAGCTGCCATGTTCGTTGGTGCAGTAGGCCTGCCCACAGATGCCTGGGGTCTCCACACATTCATTCACATCTATTCCCCGGTCACATCAAGGGAGGAAATCAGAATTCTGTAAGCCTTCAACTGATTAATAGATTATGTGGTTCCAACTCTCGATTACTTATGGCATGACAGCGCAAAACTTGTATGGTTGACAAATGTAGCAATCAGTATTGAACAATACATGCATCTGTGCTTTCGTAGAGATGGCATTTTTAAAAAATCTTGTCAAGAAATTGGGCAAAATAGCCAGCCTTGAAACCGTTTCCAAATATATACTTTGCATCGGGTAGATATTAATTTTGAAATATGGCTTTTGGCCTTTACATTCGTAACACTGTATAATCAGTAATGTCCAAGAGCTCATGAAAAAGTGAATTTTTGCAAACTTTAGATAGTGTTGTGAATACAGATCACCCACAAGTAAAAAGTAGCCAGCCTTAAGCTGTCTGCCGCCTACCATCTTTTTGGATAGCATTACCATTATAAAGGTGTTTTTAAGGGAAGTAACATTCACAAGTATATTTTCAGAATATATGAGAGTATCTGTAACCATGCTTCAAACCATAGTTCCCCTTTAATGAAAAACTTACAGCCTGACTTTTAACAAGGCCATTTTATTTTTATTAAGTCATACAAATGAGTTCATTTTGTAATGCTGACAGAAGTTTCGTTGAAATTATACAAAACACCATCGATATGACAAGGAAAATGTTTAGATTGTAATTACCTAGACATTGATTAGTTCGGTCATCAAACTTCTCGCCTTCTGGACAAACGCATCTGTAGTTATCCGCTGTTGGCACACAGGTTCCATTCCCACAAATGTCCGGCACACTGAAACAGTCATTGTCAGCTGGATGGAAAACAAAAACCCCAAAACCAACTCCTATAAATGCTGAGCTCCCAAGTGAACAGGTTCAGAAGTTGGAACAGTCCAATGAATGCCATGTTCTGAAGTGTTTCTAATATTACAGCTGGACTTTAAGGAACAAACAGTTCAAGTGGGTGTGTGATGCGTCAGTCCACAGGGACGTTTCTGCTGGGTGTAAGATAGCACTATTGACTGCTTACGCATGAAGGTACAACTTCAAAGGCTACATAACCATCCTCAGGCATTACCCAGTTGTGGCTTCAAATTACACAAGCCTATAACAGGTGGCTGCAGCCGCTATGCATAGAATCATGTATAAATTTAAGCATTTCCAATGCTGTCTTTGACACGAATTCAGCACTTCAACCCCCCTAGACTTGGTAGGAAACCTACGGAGACAGAGTCCCACAACGTCGTCAAATACGAAGCCCAGCGGGCAGGAGCAGTAATGGAAACCGGGGAAGTTCTCGCAGGTTCCATTCCCACAGGTCTGGAAGGCCTCTTGGCATTCGTCAATATCTGTAAATGTTCACACGAGAACTTTTGGGTTTTGGTGGATGTCAGAACAAACACAGAAGCAACACCCAACAATCCAATGGGGGAATAAATATGTGCTTCTAAGACCGACTCGGGAAAGGGACGCTGACAATGCCCAAGCAAAAGGAGATCATCCGTGTCCATTCTCCTGAGCTGGTTTAAGCTGGCCAAGCACAAATTAAATCCAACTCACTAATACCTTCAATGTCACAAAGTCAAAACAAGTTTTAAAACTTTCCTGTGATTTTGTTCAACAATTTTTCTGCATGTATTAGCTATATATATTCCTCTCATCGTGAGTAGTCATAAGCAATGTCCTTATATGGAGGCTGGTGAGCGTGGAACATACTGAGATGTGAAGTGGCACACAACGAGTAGGTATTTTATCAGTGGTGTCCACATGACAGGCTCTTGACTAATATTAAAGGCTATACTGTCTCAGGTATTTATGAATGTAAGATAATGTTAATACATGTACATGCAATCAGTCAACCATGACGTCGAAAAAGTGATTCTCTTTGGAACAAACCATAAGTAAAGTTGGCACCACACCAGACCGTTAATTATTCCAATTCACTTTAAATAATTTTGTACCTCTGTATTTGGTAATGACTGAAAAAACAAAAAAAAACTGTTTTATATCACTGGCAATCTTGTAGTTGGTCAAGTAAAAAATATGATCACTCTGAAATAGGGTTCAAGTATTCCGGTAAAAGCTGGGGGGGTCCAGTTGAAACTTACCAACACAGGAGATGCTCAGCGAGTTAAACTCGTAGCCAGTTGGACACTCACACAGAAAAGATCCGTCCAACTCTAGGCAAGTGGCATCACCGCAAGGGTTGTCGTCACACTCCTTGATGTCTGACAAACCCCGATAAAGATAGAGAGAACTTACATTTCACTTTTCCACGAATGTGCCCCCAAAACACAAAATGAGTTTAGAAACCCTTTGTCCTCCGGGGAGGTTTCGTTCTTATTTGCATTAGAAAGAGCAAACTGGACTTTCTGTTTTGATGTATCACTTAGCTTGTTGTTCCGATGAAATGGATTATATGTGGGTGAGAAATGACGAGGGTTATTATGCAAAATTTCTTTCAAAGCCCTTTAATTTTTAAATTCAAAAGCGGCTCCTATGACCTTGGATTCACAAATACAGTATCTTGGATTTATTTCAGCTAGAAATAAGCAATGTGAAAAGTTCTGGATATTGCTGGAAGCAACGCAAGGCAAAATTTACTGCTACTGACCAGTGTTGTAGTTGAGACCTCTTCAGACCATCGCAAGACCCCACAAGACCAACACAAGACGTCCAGTCTGAATAAGCCATTTGCGAATTAAATTTGAATAAAATCTGGTACACTGAGTTTTAATATCCGATTGCACATAAACATAACAATTTGAATTCCCCAGACTAAAGACGCTGTTGCTATACCTCATGATTCAGGGCAAGCTTTCGCATAGCAACCACCATTTCTGGAATGGACTGGTTCCTTTGTGCCCTTCTTATCCATTGAGAACAGTGTATTGTTGCAAGGCGTCTCTTATGTAACTAAGCAAAAGCTTGCCCCGAATCACGAGGTATAGCAACAGTGGTTTTAGTAAGGAGAATTTAAGTTTTACATACATGTGAATTTAAAGAACTCAGTGTACCAGATTTGGGTCAAAGTTAACTTGCAAAAGGCTTATTCAAGTCACAAGCTATTGCAAATGCAACAAAAGCATTCCCTTGTCACACTTTGCCCTCTCTCTTGGGACGGGTCTTGTGCATGGTCTTTTCTCCGGTTTGTGATGAAGGTCTTGTGATGGTCTGGACTACAACACTGCTACTGACTACTGCTGAACACTTAATTTCTGCTAAGCAAATGCAGCACGGAAGGAATGTCACTGGGACTACTGTTCATTCTTTATGCATCAACCCTGATTCCCCATGTGCATCTACTGGCAATCTTCCTCAATCCTTCCAAGCCCTTCACTATGCAGGAAGTATGATGGCACACTATTCTTATTCCAACTCTTGAGGGCCTCCAAGTCCTACTTGTACGTGAAGTCAGAGAGACTGGGCTATTGCTTACTCAATCCTGCTAACTACCCACAACTTCTGGAGGGCTTGAAGACTGATTTGGGGAGCAAGTTCATGGCAGATAAGCAGTGAGCCAGATTTTTTTGGCATTGCCAACTAAATAACGAACCCTCAGAGGGCTGTGTATGACCAACAAAATTTCATTAATCTGGTATCAATATGGCATAATTGTTGCCATCTGTGAGGAACACGCTCTAACTATGCACACTATAATCAAGCTCAACAAACTCAGAATCACCATTATCAGAATATCTACGAGTGAAAATGGGTTCATGTTTTACCGAGGCTGGTCAATTCCTAGATGAAGAATGGGTGTGCAGGTATGTTCTAAATGCAACAGATTTTACAGAAGCTTTGCATGTTTTGAAATATTTCCCAAGTGCAGTTCGGCTGAATTTACAATCAAAGTTTAGTAAACAACATTTTTAACACCAAGCCCATGTCTGCTTAGAGCAGCTGTATACAATGAGGCCAAAACACTCAACACATTAGATGTGCGGGTCTTCAACTATAGAGACCACAACTCAACATGCATTGCACTTCTCTCAAGGAAACTCTGCTAGAGTTTGAGATAGTGAGTTACGACCTACACTTGACTTCAATTTTTTTCAAGGCAGATATCACCATCGGCGTGAGGTTACAATGACAACATGTGATGTTGTGGATCTCATACAGATCCACAACTTCCACAAGATGACTTTTAAATGCTGGACTGAGTCCTGACAAATTTCATGACAAAAAATTTGGCCTAATGTTTACTCTAATCCAGCACGGCTTCTACTAATCGCTAGTAATGGATAGATGAAGCACATACCATTGAACTGATGTGTGGAAATGTATAAAAGCAGCTAAAACAACACCAAATATGACTGTTATTTTTGCAAAGGATGAAACATTAAGTGTCAAACTCTAAAGAAAGCAGGAGCAGCTGACATCACATGGTAGAAATACAATGATACACTATCGGGTATAGCAGCCATCTAGACGCAAGGTGGCCCTGTATGCCACAACAGTTGGAAATATGAATGGTTAAAGTAGAAATTATACAGCTACAATAGGCAAAGCTATAAGATGCCACGTGCAGAGGGCAAAAATCTGTCTTAGCTATGTCTTTGAAGCCACAGAAATCACATGCAAACTTGCAAAGCGATTCAACATAAAAACCAAGACAACAAAAAAACCAGCCGGTAGGCATGCAATAAGCCCCCAAACCCTAAATCTGTATACAAATACGCTCAAACAAATCCTACAAGATGCAAGCTTTAAGCTGTTGCTGACAAAAGCCGGTACAAGAAGCACACACACACAGGACAAAAATGGACCAGTGAAGACATATCAAGGCTGCCCTCAAGAGACAAATGACTTGTGACAATGGCCCAAAAGCACGAAAGCTGCAACTGGCAACACATGGATCGTAGCACCAAGCCAAGTCCACAGGAGTTGATGTGAAATGGCAGCAGTAACTTCCATAAATTCCATTTTGCAATACCTACAGATTACTACTCAAGTTTGGAGACATGAGACAGAACATTTTTGGCAATTAGTAGACTATAGTCTCTTCCCAACAGAATTTTAAAAAGTATTACAGTCAGTGGTTTTTAACTTATTTTAAAACAATTTTGACTGTTTCGACACTGACATTGTCTAGAATTTCTTAGAGTAGGAGAGAGATGTGGGGTTTAGACAGACAGGAAGGCTAAAATTGCTCGGTGGAGTTGACCACAAATGCAATATGCAGTTTTGAATAAAATCTTCTGTTATGACTCTGAGGAAAAGTTCGAAATCTCCATGGCCCCCTTAACCTGCAATCCAGCATTTGGGAGTTGCTCTTGTTTGCCTTCATACAGTGTATAAAATATTTTCTCACACCCAAAAAAACGTAGTAACATGTCTCGCATTCGAAAAATCCTAAGTCATGAATACAATCAGTTTTTGACCACCACTTTAATCTGGTCTAGCCCTACTCCCAGACAGATGAGTAAGTACTGCCATTTCACACCACAATGCGTCATGCTAAACTGCACTGCACTGAACAGCCACACTGAAATTTCGCCAGCCAACGGATGAGACAGGGGAGGGGGGGTGGGAGACCGAACTCACCGAGACAAGCGCGGAGGTGCCTGTCTAGACTGAACCCCCGTGGGCATTCACAATCAAATCGGCCCTGATAGTTTACGCAGGTGGCGTTACCGCACAGCCCCGGGTAAAGCTGGCATTCATCAATGTCTGGAAGGAGTTACATGCATGCATCGTAATGACAACTGTTCTTCAGAGCTTACCAAAAGCACAAAATAAATTCAGAAAACTTTTGAGGTTCACTGTTAACAGCAACACACAGGTTAGAATAAAAAGGTAAGGAATGGAGGAACTATGCTTTGGTAATATTGGGCATAGTCACACAAGTCCATATGCCAAAACTAAGTACGCATTTATTTTCAAACTTTGATCAAGAACCTTGGGTTAATAACCATTTAAAGAAAGAAAATGAAATGAAAGATTTCTCACTCAAAACTCCAAAAATAACGAACAACAATTTGTTATAATCATTCAAACACAAAAACGTGGTTGCTATTGAGGCCACAGGATACAATTGTCCCGACGACATTAAGGAATTAATTCAGATTCTCACAGTTGCCAGATTTAGTTTTACAGTAACCAAAGGCATTACATGGTTTTATACTTTAAAATCAGAAGGAGAAATCTTCATGTGAATTTCACAAGCCAACGTGACTGTTGATTCTGTGAAATCGCGGAAATAAAGTTCGTTAACCTCTTTATTTTTTCTATCAAACTAAGAGACTTACCGACGCAGTCTTGTTGACTCTGATCAAATGTGTAACCACGTTGACAGTTGCAGGAGAAGCTCCCCTGAGTGTTGTAGCAACCGACATTGCCACAAGGACGCGATTCACATTCGTCGATATCTGGAAAGGGAATGGGGTTGATCGGGGACACAATTACCGAATAACGTCGGTGAAATGTAAAATGAACCGTAAAACTGATTGTCCAGGATCATCATTTGACTGGTCAGTAACCTTACAGCAAATTCAGGCATGAACTATAGTTCCCCCACTATTTGACTATTTTTGAGCAATACAGTCACACTTAAATGACCGCAGTGAAAATCCCATTGTCAACCACATTTTGCCATGGGCTGCAAGTGTCCATGGTCCACGACATCTTGTAAAATGATTTTCATGCGAACAGTTCCTTCCATTCTGATAAAGTTAATCAGTAATTGATAACCAGCAGTGCAACTGTGCGCTACGGCCTCGTCCTACATGGTTGTATATGGTCCAAATCATTCATCGTTCACGCGATGTCGGCCGAGCTATAATTCACTACAGTCATTGGTTAAACTTGCCCTTAGAAGCAGAACTGCGAAATGCCCAAGCGGACAACCTTAACAATTCATATCAACTTGTTCAAAAGACAAAGAATGGTAAAACAAGGGACCTTCTTGTCAACTTAAATCTCACTTGTACAAAGAACCTATAGTACTCACCAAGGCACTGTCTGTACGTGTGATCGTACTGGAATCCTGCCCTGCATTCACAGTGATAGCTCCCTCTAGTGTTATTACAACGACCACCTGCACAGGGCCTCTGTTCGCACTCATTGATATCTGTTAGTAAAGATGTGTCAAGATGAAATGACAACCAGTAGTTGATGAAAAAGACTTCATATGAAAAACTACCAAAGACGCTTGTTTGAGAAGTTTAAAGCTTCCTCTTGCGAAATAACAAGATCTGCTCTGCGTGGGAGCAAGAGATGAGCATGCTTTAACAAACCATCAATGGTCATTTGGAGGGAACTGGCCATGTGAGCACAGGATTATGTGTTTAGCACATGACGTGGTAAGCATACAAGATCACTTTCTCTTGGAATGTGTGGTCTCTGCGTGTGAGTCGGGTATCCAGACGAAACAATTCCCACCAACATGTTTCTTCTTTGCTAGTGAGGGGATTATGCTTCAAGTCTGGGGCAGATAAAACCCAATGACATTTTGAATGTTAAGTCTTTGCATAGGGTGTGAAAGCAATGAATGTGAGCAGTTTGCATAGCAGAAAGGACAAATAAATCAATACATAAATTTAAAGTACTTGCCTTGCGTTGACCTGACAGTGAGCTAGTTTGGTTTTTCAAACAGCAATGCCATTCAAGAACAAAGGTTGAGTACGAGTTGGCATATTGCCGTATTTACAGGCCAGACCTTGCGCCCACCTGTACTGCTGTATCCAAGTGACCTCGGACGCACTTTATTTTGAGCATGTGCTGTTGGAATATCAAACTGGCCCCTTAGACCAATACACCCACTGAGGGTTTCTCAGGGAATGGGCTTGACCACTCACCCACGCACGTCGCTTGTAGGCTGTCCAGGGTGAAACCCGGGTCACAAGTGCAGTAATACCCAGGGATCCTGTTGATGCACTGGCCGTCTCCACAGATGTCGGCATCCTGAACACATTCGTTAATATCTGCAGGGACACAGACGATATGGATGTCACTACAAACCGACAGGAGAATGTACACATCAGAGGCACTACTGACCATTATCCTGGTGACACACTGAGGGCCGGCGACATTGAAAATCTGTGTGCGTGCATCCTTGAACTATTGGTATTAACCACATGATGCCAGGTGCTTTTAAAAATGCAGTGCACACATACGGGCGATTTTCAAGATTTTCATTTTCAAAATTCTTCAAAAATTCATCATTTCATTTAATTGACGTTTACACCCACACGAGTGACTGTTTGGTGGCTACTCTAAGCTGACAGGCAACCTTTATTGACTCCTAAGGTATTTCAGCCAGGCATGCCGCCCTGTAAAGAGAGCCCAGAATTGTGAGGTGTTGCGTATTTTCCTTTGTCCCCAGGGAATGCCAGTGGCATCTTTTAAAACGCGGCTGGATTAGCGTGCAGCGGTGCTGTGTCATTCATCAATGGGGCCCTGGAGCACTTTTGTCCGCGGTGCTAATCCGCGGGTGCACTATGCCCAAAACAGTGGTATACTGTTTAAAAACAGAGGTGATGAGATTACCTTTGAAAAATGCAAGCTGAAAAATGATGGCAATTCCCAGCAGCAGGTCTTTTGTTCTAAGTACTGTCTTTTGTTACATGAACCAGCTCTTTTGTCCCATTTCGGGCACCCGGCTCTGCGTATAAACCCATGGTGCTCGAAACGGGGTTCCCCGACAGTATGTGGTTAACGGGATCACTGCCCTGAATGTATTTAAGATGATTCAGCACAACATTTTCTGTGACGATGTAGCTAATGAAGCACCTTCACCTAAAAGAGCTGATGCTCATTTCCAGACTCTGCTTCATATTGAAAGTGCTATCTTTTATTCTATCTGTACAATAAGCACTAAATAGTCATCGTAAGTATTCAATTCTGAGGTTAGCAGAGCAATTCCTCAAGGAGGGAAATAGCATCCATCTGAGACTTGAGCTGGGAAACCACATCTAACTAAAGGTGACCGTCCTGTCCGTGTGGATAATTGGCCACCTGATTGACCATTCACGCCACTATCATGGCCCATGCTGATTGGCTGACCTCGCAAGAAAGCTAACATACAGCAAACAAATTCCTACAAGTGACATCCAACCTGACCCCGGGGCAAGGTTATCGCATGAACAAATTGTCACGTCCGACTTTAACCCTCAGCTAACAGCTGGTGGGACTGCTTGGCTGCATTTGAGCGTGTCACCTGTACTTAAGTGAGTACCCTTCCGAGTGCAAGAACAGCAGGAATGTGACCCGCGGGTAAGCAAGAGCATACTCTCAATTGGGCTGGGGGTAGACTTTTTCAACAAGTGGTAATTTCGAGATGGCAGGAAAGTAACCATTGACTGCTCGCGTGAGGCGATCAACGTTTTCCCGCTTGGGTGAGTGTAGAGAGTAACTCTGAGAGAGCCTGACGACTCACCTAAGCAGGTCCGGTAATCGAAGCTGTACTCAAACCCAGTTGGGCACAAGCAGGTGAAGCTATCAGTGGTGTCCCGACAGGTGCCGTTGCCGCAGGGGTTATCTCGGCACCAGTCTTTATCTGATTCAGGACAGAGAGAAAAAAAGAGAACTCCCGATTCGATTTGAAATTTATAGCAGTAGAAATGAAATGACACACTGGATTGATTCACACAAAAGTAACTGTCAAACTTTTAAACATCATGTCTGGTATGGTGTGGGTGCAGAAATAACACTGTTCTTAAATCACTTCCTGATAATACAGCAAATATTTAATGATAATTACCGCAAAGTTTATAGCATGCTTTCTATCATACGATGATCTCAAAGCAGTTTTCAATTACTACCCTGTTTGTCAGGTAAAGAGGCCAATTTTCATATTTTGACATTTTCGGTTCTCACCATTGCAAGTGCGCGTTTCCCGTTCAAACTCTTGACCGGGTGGGCAGACACAGTTGAATCCACCGTTGGGATCCATGACGCACATGCCTTCATTGCAGATATCGGGATATCTTGTACATATTGTACTACCTGAGTATGACAGCGTGAAAGAGACAAAAAACTTTGCTTTCGATCACACTCTCCTTGCCTTAAATGCTCCACTCGACAACCTCAGGCCTACGTTGTTTGGACCTGCCCTTAAATTTGGGAACTTCACATCAACAGCACAGGGCAAACCGAACAATCCTGAAAGGGGTAAAAATGGCTCAGAAAACATTTTCGCTGAGCTGCCAAACAGACCTCACTGCTCAACAAATTTATCAACAAAAATAAATCAAACTCACAAAAAAATCACAAAAAACCATACTTAAACATTCCCTCTTAGCTGATTTGCCGATTCTTCATGCTTAATTTCTATTTGTGTGATAAATACCAGCAACTCAACGAGACTGGTCTCTGTGCTCGGGATTATCGGGATTTTCCTGTGGTCATTTAGCAACTCACTTGTGCATACATGGAGATTCCGGTCAAACTGCTGGTCCTCAGGGCACACACAATCGATGGTGTTTCCCACTATCACGCAGGTACCATTGTTGCAGACGCCACCATGGATTCTGCACAGATCCATCACTGAGGAGCAAAAGGACCAGACAAAAAGTGACTCCCAACACGGGTGTATGGGTCGGCCTTAGGCTGAACCAACTCTAAGAAATACAGACTTAGTAAAACCGGATGACCAGAAATGTAAAGAAACGTCCATTTTCCACATTTGACTTCTACCTGCGCAGAAGCCCAGCTGTCCGTCCCATTCGAAGCCATCTGGACACAAACACTCATAGCCATGCATGTCGTTGTGGCAGGTCCCGTTGTTGCATATGTTAGGGTTTGCCTCGCACATGTCCCTCACTGTCAAATGGGAAGAAAGTTGTGACTCTCACAACAACTCTAGGACATCTAGTACAGCAACCAATCTATCGCACTTTGTCACTAATTAATGGATACACTATTATTCTAGGCAGTGCAGTTTTAAGAGGAGCAAGGTGTTTTTCTCCAGGAATTAATCTTCAAAGTGAAATTAAAAGTTCAACTTTCTCGCTGGCTGAATGTTTAGGAAGATTTGCAACATTCTGATGACTAGTGTCAATGAACTCCAAACTCTGAATTGATTTGTTGTCACGAAACTGAAGTTAACACACTGGTAACGAAAAATATCCTACCAAGAGTATACAAAAAAGTTCCCCCAAACCAATAGGTCTGGTGGTGCACCAGGAATGAGGATTGATCAGTAGTGACAGGCCTCAGTTATGGTTTACCACTACCAGCTCAAGTTGTGTTACGTAGAGCAGCAGGCATCACTGGGAAGGAATAATCAGACGACGTAACAACACCATTTCCTGACGACCAATGTTGCATTGTCTTGGGTTTACTTACACACACAGGCACCCAGAGTGTAGTCGAATTCGTAGCCGTGCTGATCGCAGAGGCACTGGTAGCCATCTGCGGTCATGTGACAAGTTCCGTTGCCACAGATGCCAGCAAAAGCGACACAGTCATCCGTCACTGCCGAGAACAAAACCCAGTACCACGTTGCTGAGTTTCCCCATTCACTAATGTTGCTTGAGTTCCTTGATTGCTTTTGTCACTGTGCGGTACCGTATTTCAACAGAATTTCCTAACCACCGAATGTTAACGAATTAGAAATGGTGAAGCACACCGCACACTATCTCGACATTTCAAATTCATTTCGAACTTGTCAACACAATACCTAGCTTACTATAATACTGGTCACTGATTTGATGAAGTGCTAAGGTTGTTCTTGCAGGGACTAGGGGTATGTTCTTTTTTTTTACAAGAACAAGACAAGAGAAAAATTGTCAATCACAATCTCATCATAGGAAATTGTTACCAAATGGACTCAAAGAAATGGCTAATTTAGATGTAAAATATTTTGGGGGTGATTTTCATCTGCACTTGTACAAAAATGTACATCATCAGAATCCCTGAGGGTTTATGTAATACTGCCCCCTTCTTCCAAAACACATGGGTACCCCCCCAACCATGCCTACATCTGGTCAGGCATCTAGACATCCGTCACTGTGCGGCGTCACAGCTTTTAGCAAATGGTTGACTGTTACTCACAAATGCAAGCACGATTCCGGTAGTTGAATTCATAACCCACAGGGCACTGACACTGGTAACCACTGTCATCAAACACACAGGTACCGTTGCCACACAGACCAGGGAATGCTGTGCACTCATTGGCCACTGACAATTTCAAATCAGAAAATGATTACATGGGGAAAGTAAATTTGATTCTTTACTAGTCCATAAAACAGATAGATCTGTATATGAACTAATGGCTATGATGGTACGTATAAAGGCTTTGCATGGTAGCCATCTTGCAGGCAGATCTTTATTTCCACAGTGAACTAAAGAACTCCCTGCCAGTGCATAGCCTGTGGAACAAAATGCACTGGCCTACAAGATGGCAGCCATGCAAACTGTCTATTGAGATGTAGTCATGACCACATGAAGCTGAAAATTACCATTTAGAAGCATTGCATGAAATCTTTAAAATATGATTTCAATTCAGAGTTTCAATACTGCACTTTTTGGGGTGAAACTATAAATAACTCAGGAGGACAATCAAGTCATAGTGGAATGTGCCGTAGTTAGATGTTCTAGGTCTCTGTAAGAATGCCTTACCTTCACAGCGCCTATTGCCCAAGTTGAATTCATAGCCGTTGGGGCACTGACAAGTATACAATACCTCCAGATCCTGGCAAGGGTAGCCTCTGCAAATGTTTGGGTATTCCTCGCACTCATTGATGCCTGGGGGAGGGGGGTTAAAAAAGAAAGGCGATCGTTCAGGCCTCTGTTACCTCTAAGGTCATAAGGCACTCACAGTTAAGGAATCTGGGTCATTTTTCATAACTGAACTGGCTTCGACTTTCTTCACAGGAACGGGAAGCTGATTGAAAGCTTTTATTTGGTCTGAATATGTAATTGTAAACGTCAACAAATAGCTCAGAGTCAAAGAAGAGACAACGTCCAGGCTTTATGTGACGCGTTACCAGTAGAAAACATTTTCCGAACTCAAAGTTTGGAAGGAAAATATCATGTGGTACCTCATGCTCAGATTTTCAGATGAAGTTTGGGTGCAACATGATAATCTGTACTTACTGCTTTGCCTTTTTGAAAAATCAAACTGCAGTGTGGTTTTGGTAATGGAAAACAACAGACAAAAACCTCAGACCCAGTCCAACTCTCCCAAAATGTTGGTTCATTTGGGAGAATACAGACTCACCAAACTGGTTTCCTTTTCAGATAGTTTGTTAGCCCCTGCAATTTCAGTCTACGAGCCAATTTGTATTTGGCACAAAAGGTAACGTGAACGAAACTTTGATGTCAAGATGCAATCACAGAAACAGTGGTAAACGTTGAAATGCACCTTTTTTAGTGACTGCCAAAGTTAATTTATCCTTTACCGTTGCAGATATTCCTTTCCTTGGCTGCGCCCACACCACAAACCGACCTTCCTTACGTATGAAGTCTGTCCACGATAAGTCACTTTGTAGTGTGTACTTATCAAGACAAGTCAGTTTGTGGTCCGATCGTCAATTTTGTACACAGGATAAACAATCCTCAGGACTGTGCTAGTCCATATGACTTGCCTTCACAACGCCTGTTAGCTGTGCTGAATTGGGAGCCTTGAGGGCACTGGCACATGTACAGCACATCCATGTCTATGCAAGGATTTCCCTGGCAGATATCTGGAGTTTCCTCGCACTCATTGATTCCTGCCAGGGTCAAAACAATCCAGGAAACAGTTTTAGGTTGCCAATGATAATGCATAGATTTTGACAGCAATTTCTAGAGACCTGTTTTTCGTGGCCTAGATTCTGCTGTAAGTTAGATCAGTGAGACCGCTATGTGGGTGACTTGAAGTCGTTTTTGTAATCAAGGTACAGGTATCAAGGAAGAATGGAGTATATGCAGTTATAATAACATCACCATATTGGATAGTGTAAAGCATTTAAATCACAAAAATAGTATCAACGGGATCAAAGGCTTTTTTAAGCAGAAGGGCTTAAGTAAAGCTGCACTTAAATCCACCTGTCACCCTAAACGAGACAGAGTTGTGCGGGCTTTTTGAGGATATTGGAGGAGCACATTGTGGCAGAAGAGTTGCTTGGCAGGTAACCAGGTAATCTATCATGTGGTATCATTTCATCATGCTATGACTGTTAGACAGCATTCGACCAATATCTGCTAACTGTTGCCAGGTTATCTACTTGTCCAGCACTTGGGCACTGCATGTGTTATTTTCATTCAAGAGCGTTCAAATCCGGTGAGAAAATTCTTTTTGTCATCTTCCGCGGAATCCGAACCACCTTTGACACTCAAAGTCACTGGAAGCCACTGCAGCTGAGAGCTACTAATTTATGAAAGCACATGTCTATTGCTGTGGTGAAGGTAGTTGGAACACAAATCTTGGCAATGTGGTTTGCTGTAACTTCGTTCAGCTACAATGACTGAAAAGGTTGCGATGAACTGAGAGTTAGCTGGAGCACTTGTTGCATTATACCGTAAATGCCACATCTCCAAAGACTAAGGAATAACTTGAAGATTGAATGGGATTAAATGACTGAACAATCTTCTATTTGTGTCTGTCTTATCTCTTCTAGTATATCAAACTATCCATGGGACAGGGCTTATATACAGAGTTGGAAACAGGATGTAGTTGAAGTGAGAAAGGAAAATCTTAGTCATGTACCGGTGTCGTGGTTTGATTCTCAGAATGATAACAGTGAATGAGTAATATCTTAGAACAGTGATCCATTTAACTTCTAAAACACTGAGAAACTTTCATAAGTTAACGACAGTACAATTGGGGATGCAAGTGGGCTTAGCAAGGTCACATGCCCTAAAGGCAGAAACAATACACATACACTGTGTGCACACGTCGTGTGGCTGTACAAGGACACGGAATGAGTATAGAACTGGCAAGTAGGACTTATACCGGGAATAAAAGTTCTTAAAGTTACATTGATAATTGTGGATTAGTCATTGACTGAAACTTTATATACATGAATAATTAAAGTTATTGAGCAGAAAATGCTACACCATCTGCTGCCAATTTCCAAACCAGGCAGCAATGGTACAAACAGATCATTGCAATAAATAGGCACTTTATGGTTTCATGAACTCTTGAGGATCACACGAAGGCTTTTGACCTCTGACCAACCTTCACATCGTTGATAGTCCCTGTTGTATCGGAAGCCCTCGGGACACTCACAGGTGTAGAGCACGTCAAGGTCTATGCAACGTCTGCCGCGGCAGATATCTCGGTACTCCTCACATTCATTGATGCCTGATGAAAAGACAATATGAAAAACAGTTTAACCAACCACCTGAGGGGGTCGGAGATGTGATTCCTGGCATGGCAGGCAGTCACACTCCTGGATGGAGATCAGCGATTTGGATTCTGTTCAGATTCCAACTCTATGCACATTTCCATCTAAATTTCTTTGGCAGTGACTGGAAAAAATGGGAAAAACTACGATGGCGCTCTCTCTTTTTCCGTTAACAGACTTTTTTCTTTTTGTCAATCAGTAGATGGTGAATTACGGCAGGTGGTTAGTGACACCAAAAAAATTAACCGGAAGTTAATTTATAAGTTGATGAAAAACATCAACTTATATTTATGACTACTAAAAACAAAATGAACATACAACCCTCCTTAAAGGTAACAGAATATATTTTAAGGTGAAATATAGCACTGACAAACAGTGGTATATTTGCAAACTTTGGCTGCCCATGTGCACAGTACGCAATATGAGAGAGGTCTAGAGAATTTATTTTGTGAACTGTAGTAGTAACTTGCTGAACTGAGGTCATCAGTAGGCATGTTTGCTCTTACAAACATGACAATTTAATCAATTCTTCTGAATTCGGCAAAAAGTCATCTTGCTCTGTAATGCAGTGCAAGCTCTTTTGGGAAAAAAGCCTCAGAGAACCATTGCATTTGAAGAAAAGCCGGAACTTTGAAGTCATGATAGAATTTGCCAATCTGCAATAAATTTACTGACGTGCTCTCTGGAGCTGATTTACAAAATTTGTTCAGACTTTAGTATTGCCGCGAGTTGCTTCCTCCCTCAAAAAGGCAGACTCAAGATCCGGGTCTGAATTTGGAGCCAAATTCATTCTATTCTACCCCAAGCTTGGTGGGGGGGGGACACACTGCCTAGTTTGACCCTGACGCCCCTACCACCCCCAATCTCACCTTCGCAGGTCTTGCTGTCCATATTGTATTCTTGGCCTTCGGGGCACTCACAGGTGTACATCATGTCCCGATCGGCGCAGGTGTACTCGCCGCAGATGTTGTGGAAAAGCTCACACTCGTTGATGCCTGACAAGCAATTTTCATGTGGATTATAAACCACAAGATTTACAGTGGCATTTTCTTGTTTTGGTTTAGGTTGTAATACACACTGTTTAAGGACTTATCTAGATTCACATAACAGTTGCAGGAAATATGAGACAGCCAGTGATTTCTATATTGTAACTTTTCCGGTAACTTTTGGCTGCAAGGCATAAATACTCTTCGTTCTTTTTCATTACTCATACAAGCGATTTCCCACTTGATATAAACAAAACAGACAGTGAACTTTGAAACAAAGCCATGCAGTTACATTGGAAAACAATTACCAGTGTCTGTAATAACAAGTTTAGCTAAGTGGTTTTGTAAACTTGAGCTTCATTTCCATGCTTAGGCTTTGCTTTCATGAAAGTGGTCTCCTCAGGGAAGATCTTCTGGTTCACGGTCGCTCATTTTAAAGCCAAAGAAGCATGAAAAATAGTCTTGGTCGAGGCCAAAATATGGAGTTTCTCATTCCGTTCCAAAAGTAAAATGTTTGGAACTGACTGCACAGCTTCAGATGCAAAGCCAAACACAAGAACAATCTGAGATGTGGAAAAAAGGAGCTAGATTTGATGAATGGAAACAAACAAGACACTTGGTCAGGGAGACTTGTCTAACTTACCCGTGTCTCTGTTTGCTGCAAGGACTGGGTGGAGGCCATCGATGGGGTAGATCTCTTGGTGGCCAGGCCCCATGGGGCAAACTTCATCATACTGGGCTGAAACAAAAGTATTGAAATTCTACAAATCAGCTGCCGAGATGAACTGGACTAAACTGAAGTACTGGTGACAGAGACTATCCATTTCTTCAAAACTTGCTTAAGATCATGACGCTAAATGTATCGTCGTTGCGTTTTGTTGTACAAGTGAGAGTGCCAACATGCGTCAAGAGGTCAACACTGGTGGGGCATTGTGGATGCTGACTTTTCTCCCAAGAGTTGTCATGAAACTGTACTTTGTCCACGCGGTGCTAAAAGATCCTTGCGGTGGAACTGTAATTTTTTGAAAATGTTGTTAGGGCCTTACTTTGAGCATGAAAGAAAAAATTCATACAGACTAAGTTCCAGAACCCAGTGTCATGTTTTAAAGCATCATTTTTCAACAGAAAGCTTACAGTACAATTTTCCAGTAAGGACCTTACACGCAGGAAATTTAAAATGCATGGATTAGTGAACATTGTGAATATTCTAGATTGGGGTTCATGTCTGACATCTACCTACCCAGATCTACCCTTGTGACAGAGCCAAGTCGGCAGAGACAGAGGACTTACCAGAATCCTGGGGTGGGCAGATCCACAGCTGACAGTCGTCGCCCCAGCCCGCCCCTACGCTACAACAGCATTGCTGTCGGGTGACATTAGATGCCAGCAAGTTGCTGCAGAAGTTGGGATCGTCCACTGAGGCGTAACAGTCTTTCCTCTCCGGGCCCGGCACTACAGTCGGGAGAGAGGTGGGCTCTTCCAAGGGTTCTGTGGAAAAAACCAAGATTGTGAAAAGATTGGTATTACCAGAGGGTGAAGGTAAGCACAGAATGTGCTCCGACGTCCCTGTCTTTTTTAAAAGACAGTGAGGTTGGAGCACATTTCAGCTGTCATACGCAGTGTCAAATTCTTAGAATATAAGACCATGCTTAACCATTCCGTGCCGGGGTGTTCGGTTTCAGGCATATAGGCTTTACACACGAAACTGGGGAGCCCGAAACCGGACAAAAGAGCTGGGCCTTAGAACAAAAGACTATACTTGGAACAAAAGACAGAGCTGCTGGGAATTGCCAACAATTTTTCAGTTGTCAATAGCAGAGGAAATCTGTCATTGTTTTGAAAGATTGTACCACTGTTTGTGGCATTCAGTGCAAGCGGATTACCACCGGGGACAAAAGTGCTCCTGTACTTCAGTGATGAGTGATACAATACCGCTGCATGCTAATATGGCCCCTATTGAAAAGACGCCAGCCGTGCACTGTGCCAGTTTCGGGAACAAAAGAAACTTATGTAACGCCGCACAATCTGGGCTCTTTTTACCTGGCAGGCCTGGCTGAAATACTCGGTCATCAATAGATGTTGTCTGTTAGATTAGAGTAGCCACCAGACAGTCATTCATGTGGGTGTAAACGTCCAGTAAATATACTTATGATTTTTTGAAGAATTTTGAAAACGGAAAATCTTGAAAATCCATCGGTTTTACGTCATGCAACTTCAAATTAAACCCGGCAGCAAGTGGATCATTACCTGACTACAACTAAAAATAATATGCTAATCACTGTACCGGATATTGCTCCAATGTCACTGCCACCAGCCATTGCCATCACCATCAAGTGTGGAGTAGGAGACAGTATGATAAGAAACATCTTACAAATCATGCATCAATGACTCTCAGGAGTCAGTGGCCGAGGTATCTTGTCATAGCAAAAATCGAAACTTACACCCCAAAAATAATACCATGCCCAGGGCCAGTTCCTTGTGAAAAGACACGGTTCGCAATAATTAATTGAGGCTGAGGCCAGCGTGTAATATGCACACCCCTCCCTGTGTCCCTAGACAGTTATCTGTAGACAGTTTCTTGAGTCACTCAATGATGGTTCTCCAACATGTCCCAGATGTCACTGCTGGTCACAAATCACCCTATTTCATTTATACATGAGGATCTTCGGGTGTTGCTTATGTAACTGGGCATCGAAGGGGCACTTGTGAATACAGTCCATAAGATAATCAGACAGAAAGAAAAGCAGAAGTTTATCAGCATACCAACACCATCCGTATCCACGTAGATACAGTTGCGCATCTGTTCATCGTACACAGCTCCCTGGGGACATGTGCAGGTGTAACTGCCAAAGGTGTTCACGCAGCTCACCCCCATGCCACCGCAGATGTCTGGAGTGTCTGCACACTCATCGGTATCTAAGGGGAAACAAATGACATTGATTTCTTTTACTCAAGTTCTGTGTTCTTGAATTTACTCACTTTCAATTTTCTTTGGCGGGGAGGGGATTCTGGTGGGCTTTGTCTGAAAGATTTGGTGGCGGCTTGCAGAAACACGCGCGTAGGCATGCATGGCTGGCTTCTTTCTCTAAATACGCTTCATTGCCAACTAAAGCCACGGATTCTGCGTGCAGTCCTGGAATCTCCACACCAAAAGGTCGGAGGAACATTTCATTTCATCATCTTGTATTCATGAACCAAAATGTCTCACAAATACTTACAGTTGAATTTCTTCTGCCAATATGCCCAAATTGCCCCGTTGGGTCTAAAACTTAAACGCTAAACCGCAGCTATAAAAACAACTTTTTGAACACCTGCTAAACACGAGCAGAAACACGCCTGTCTCTTGGGGGTGGTTTAGCTGTTGGAGGGGGCTTAACAGAAGTCTGTGGCTTTTCTTGCTATTTTCCTACTTTGGGCAGCCTAAGAGGATGATTTTGAACATTTGAGGTAACACCTCTTGCATCCCTGCTAAATCCATCAGAGCTAAGCATATAATTCTGCTTATGTTTTATAGATTCTTGGCTTTGCTGCCCTAAGATTTGGGCTGCGGCTGAACTCACCTGTGCATGTGGTGAGATCAGACAGTGTAGTACCGGCTGGGCACACACAGCGGAAGGATCCCGGCTGGTTGATGCACTGGCCACCCACACAGCTGTCTTCATCCTCACACTCATTGATGTCTGAAATCACGGTGGTTGCCGAAAAGGGAAAAAAGATTTGTAATACGCGCGTTTCACAATAGTGTGCCACCAAGAGTTTGCAACGTGGTGGGTACTGTATGCAATGCACGTTTGAATGGGTTGATATGTCCAGAGGTGTCGACTGACAATGTGCGTTTGGAAAAGGGTCGACACATTTTGTACGCTGTGATTGGCCACTGCATTGCACACTCTTGGTGGCGCACTATTGTGAAACGTTCGTATTCATCAAGTCTGAATAATAAGGGCTCTCAGTCATACTTCAACAACTGGTGAAAGTGATGGTATTTCAAGGCATGGGACATATCATGAATGCATGTTAGAACACCTCACCCACAGATTCTGTATCTCGATTGGCCCAAAGTGTGTCATATGAAGCTTACTAGTTTTACTATTTTTGTACCACCATTCCAAAAACACAATACACATCTGTAGAGTCTTGCTCTGAAAAAGAACTATATCCGTAGCAACGAAACCATGAATAGTACCCTGGCGGGTACCATAGTTTGGCTGATAGATGATCCTTTCTATGTTACTCTTGAACTCATGGAACCAGGCTACATATTACAAAGATTAAGAGAACAAATATGCAAATAGGTTCGGTATGTCATATGGAGTATATTATCGGTACACACATTCTAACGTCACTCATGATTTGCAAAATGGAACACTGATAATTTGCTGCTAAAACTATGGCTGTGAATAATTCACAAAATGTTCAAAATCCCATGCAGCTATCACACCACAGACAATAATACACATAAGCACTACATGAAAATACAAACATTGGAAAAATCTCCATTTTGAACAAATTTGAGGTAAAATCAAAACCAGCCAAAAGGTGGTATTTCTGCAAAACTTTGGCCACCCACACAAGTTGTAGGCAAAATGAGAGTGGTCTATTTCCTGATCTCCTATAGTTTCAGAAGCATGCCTCACTGCCTCAGTCCATTTTTAGATGTCAATTCTAGTTTTGATTTGGCTAAAATGACAAGGTAGTGTACATCAGTCAGTGACTTTCAGAGTGAATGCTTTTCAAGATGGTGGATACATACCTCTGCAGTGGCGAGCCCTGGAATCATAAAGGTAGCCTTTGATACACGAGGTCGGCATGCAGAAATAACTTCCGTAAGTGTTCAGGCATTCATTGACTCCACAAGGGTTGCGTAGACACTCGTTGATATCTGGAACAGGAATGGAAATCAGAGTTTTCAGCACCACACTGGAAATGGAAGACAGCAGAAGAGGTTTGAGATGTTGGCTGTAATGGATTTTAATAGACCCCAATCATGAGGAAGCCATTTTGTATTGTTTCCAAGAATCTTATTCAATGTCATTTGTGAAATAGGTTGGTATCAGACTAATTTGGTTTTCATGCCTCATTTTCATTTGTTTAAATGTGGCTTAAAACATTTAGACATTATTAATAACAAATTTCATTTCTTCATATAATAATAATAGCATAAATGACATTGATTCGTAATAAAGATTTATTTCAGGGCCTCATGTTTTTTCTCAGGTTCCAAATTTAAAAAGTTAACCTCGTTTTCAATTCAACATGGCCGACTTGTAAGTGCAAAACTTCACATGAATAGAAATTGGAATATTCATGCTGGTCCATGCCTGTTCCCACTAAACTCCCTTCTCAGTATCTCCCAAAAGGCCTGGCTTTGCCAGCATAAACAGGCAATGTACTCCCACAGGAAATGCACTCTTCCTAAATGCTTTTCAAGTAGCAACTGACTTTTTCCGCAGTTACTCTGTAAGCTGGCCAGAAAATGTAAGCTTATTCAAGTAAATTACAAGTAAACAGTACCTTTTCACTGGAAAAAAGCATGGAATTTGTCTCTCATGCATTCCCGCTACAATACACAGTCAATTGGTTTAACTGAAGCTAACCATTGCCTATATACTAAAACTTGCTCAAAGACTTAGTGAGGACTTCAAGCAAATCCATCACAAGTCCCAGTAAATCCTCAAGTAACTCAGCACTGAAGGCCGGTTTATACTTCGGGCGATTGCAAAAGCAAAGCAAACCTCCCTTAGTTGAATAATGTTCAACTGTTTCAAATTCGCGGCACAAAGATTTGATAGCGCCTCGTGTTAGCTTTTGTATCAAGTATGAGCTGCGACAGACTGGTCATTGTTGTGACAGCGCTTGTGACAGTGTGACTAGGCTAATTTGAGATCTGACCGTGGCTCTGGACTTAATTAGTCAGGCTCATCGCACAGCAATGAGTTTACCTCGGCAGGTGTTCCCGCTCTGCTGTAGGCCTGGGCTGTTGGTGCATCGGCAGAAGTAGCTACCCATGGAGTTGATGCAACGTCCCCCTTGGCAGACATCCTGGTCCTCATGGCACTCATCAATGTCTGCAAGCAGTCAGTTTGAGAGGATATGAGTTTTTCCAAAAATGCCGTCTTTGAGGAGACGGCTACAAATAATGACTACTTTACATCAGGGGAAGTCTAGCTATCTTTCCATAACACAAGGCAGAATTGACATACCCCTTTGACTTTGCCGGCAGGGTATAAAAAGTTGACTGTTTTCCAAAATTCTGTTTAAAAACCCTGAGATATAATGTCCTAGGTGCTTTGTAAATCTCCATGAGCAAGTATCCCTCAACAGAGACAAAAAAATACCAAAAGTATGACTGACCCTTGAAGTGCACAGATTTTTGCTCATTCAGATGAAAATTAGGCTGTCCGGAGTAACAGGCTGTGGCTGGCAGTAACGTAGGCTTCTATCGGATGTGGCCACATCTACAAGCCAGCAGTGTCCAAATGTGCATCCGTTATTTCCATACTTTGTGTATAGAAATTGACTTATCTCGCCCAACTACACGAATCTGGGAAAACCCACCTTCACAAGCTTGTCCATCATTCACGGCTCGGAATCCTCGCCTGCACTGGCACCTGTACCCATCTGGCGTGTTCACGCACTGACCATGTGTGCAGAGCAGGCTGTTCTCAGCACATGCATTTGAATCAACCGCTGTGGACAGGGGAAATAACAGCAGACAAAATGCCAATGGTACGTTCAGCGTGGAAGCTGCAAACACAGAACAAAAGCTGTTCACATACACCAATTTTGTGGTAACGGATTGGGCCAAATTTTCGAAAAGATAACAGAACATTTACAGATCATGATGTTTCTGAAAGTCAGTCTCAAACTACGGTCTGCACTTGGAAAAGTGTTACAAAATTTTATACAAACAACTAGGAGTGGTGAGAACAGAAAAATGGGACAATGGAAGTTATTAAGCCACTTAAAAATCAATTTTCAGTGCTTTCCCAGATGCTTTGAAGCAAAGCTGCATGATTTTGAGAAGAATAGATTTTTTACTTGAAAGAAAACTCAGGAAAAATGGCAAATGATGAAAACATGCAGACTGTCAAGAGGAAGATGTATAACTAGTTTTTTTTTACAAAGTTCCATGTACAGTGCAAAAAAGCTAAGTAATGTACATTTTACGAGTTCCTGGTTTTGGAGCCACTGATAAGTTCTGAAATAGAAAGGTTTACATGGCTGCCATCTTGCAAGCCACTGCTTTTGTTCCACAGGGTATGCACAAAGGAGGTTTCTTTGTGGAATAAAAGAACTGCCCTGCAAGATGGCTACCACGCAAAGCCTCTATAATGCACTAATCAATTACTTCCCCCACCCCACCCCATCCCTCCTGGGTTACCCCAAAGCTATCTGTTAGGGTTTGGCTAAAGGTACACATTGGGTTTCTTTGGGGGGGGGAGGGTGAACAGGCATTTTTTTACGGGCACGATTCTGTATTCATGCCACAAATGCCAATAAAATCTACCCTAACAGGTTTGTGCACAGAGGCATCAAGTGTTGTCACCGCGATTGAGGCAGTCTACCGTGCAAGATAACATTCCCCTTTCAATTTTCCAAACTGTCATGAAATATTCTTTTTAAAGAAGACCAACCCGGTTAATTCTTGTTGATCCATTCTTGCCAACAATCGACAAAAGGATTCAATTTCAAGGAGGCCGCCATTTCAAGGTTATAGTCGTTATAACTCTTGGTGGCGCTCTTGATAACGCTTACGAGACATTTTTCCGAGCGGCGTCCTAGCTCGGTGTTTAAGTTTTATTTTTCTCGTAAGAGAAGGGTTATTTATTGTTCTCATAAATGAAAAAAATGACTGTTAAACTCAAACCACAAAGGATTCTGGGGTCTTGGCATGCAATTTCATACTACTGCTCTCAAAATAATAAATCTAGGCCTAGTAGCATGCTCATATCAAACCAATTGTGCATGGTGTCACTGCACGGTGTCCAGGGAAGACGGGCACGGTACTCCTGCTGACCGGGACTGGGACAGAGAATAGAGGACGCGTGCAGAACGAGGGGCAGTATGTATTTGTTGGTAGGTGTGGATGATATTGGTGTGTGTAAACTCTGATGTTGGTATAGGCCTACACCGAGGACTTTACATGGTCTGTTTGGTAGCTTTCGTCGGAGGCTTTGCAAAGTGGAGACCATAACAGTGAAATAACTTGCGGATACAAAATGCAACTAACTAAAAGAGAAAAACCTAAAACTGAAAACAAACCTATTTAAAAAGCCACCACTACCCCCCAAAAAGCAAGGCGCTTAGTTTTCAAGTGAAGTGAACCAGTTCCGAGTAAAGGGTTGAAAGGGCGCGCAAAACCGCGGTGCCATGTTCATGTGCTTCTGGAAACGGTTCGTCCAATCAGATGGGGAGGGGGGTACAGCGACTCTGCGTTTAAAAAAAAAATCATACTCATCAGTGTGGACCGCTGAACCTCCCTATTAACAGGTGGGCCAAACGGCAGCTCCAGAAAAAATGTGCCGAGCCAAATTAGTTTTACTGGGAACTTGGGTCAATCCTAAGACTTTTTTGCAACAGTGCTTCTTGCTTTGCATCGTACCACCGCAAACACTATGAACAACTAACAAAAGAAGCACAGTGCAATAACAATGGACGCTTAGTGCACGGTTTCTTTTGTTCGGTGTTTGTTGTGAGACGTGGCGCGAAAACGTACACAAGCGAAAGAACGTGATTGTACCAAGTTGCGCTGGCATTATTTCGTCAGAGGGTGCTTATCCAAATTTGTCCATTCTTGTCGGTGCTTGAGTCTGAGCATCGTTAAAGGTTGTATACAAATTATACACAAACGCGCTGTGTTGGCCTGGGCATCCGCCGGTTTAAAGGTTCTGAGGTAGGTTTGTCAAGAGAACAATTTCTAAACTTCAATAATGTGACGGTCAGATTAAGATGCCTTCCTTAATTAATCTTTACGTCGTTTGAAAAACGGAGAAACTTTTCAGTTCTTGACAATTGGCTTCAAGGAGCTTTTGATGTGTATCCTTCGAACGGCATTTGGTCAGAGCTTTTTTTATTAAGCGTCCTAATCGGAAATTGGTATGCTTGGGGCGAAACAGCATTCTGCTGATGAAAAGTAAATGAGTTTTGAGTTACGCAAAGATCCTGGCGGAAAAGTATAAGTGACCCATTGAAAAGGAATGAACTTCCAGGTCATTTTCCTGACAAAATCTCCGGAATTTTCATTGTCTTCAGAAATCCCTCCTAAAATCGTAATAGATATTACTCACTGGTCTTTATGTGCTAAATGATAAAGACTGAAAAGAATTGCTTACATACAGAGCGCACAAAGTGGAGAGAAATCAGCATGGACATTTTCACTAAAAATAGACCTTCACTGCAAAAACTGGGGTGTTAGATTTAACACCTCTGGTGTTATTAGAGGAAAACACTAACACTTTTTACTGGTGTTAAAAAATTGGTGTTATTTGGTGTTACTTTTAACACCCTCCAGTGCATTGTAACACTTATAGGTGTACAAAGTAACACCAGCGTTGCTATTTAACACCCTATGGTGTGGTCATCTGATAATACCAAAAAGTGTTGATTTTAACACCAGAGTTTTTACAATGTTCCAGCAGTATTTTTTGTATATAGTGTTATGATAGCTAGGTGATTTTTTATAATACTTTATGAATTAATAGTATTGTTTCGCAAACAAGCGTAGAAAGTTAGACAAATTCAGCGGGGCTCAGCTCTTTTCTGCACGAGTGTAAAACGAACTGTGTGATTCAGGGTACCAAGCCATTAAGTTATTAGCAAAGAGGTCCACACGGGTGAGTGGTGGTAAGTTCATTGAAGGGGGCGGAAGAGAGCGCCAAGATAGCATGGCTTACGGGGGACGGGGCTGTAAATTTAATCAGAACATCCCTCGCTGAAAACCTATACGGGTTTGTGTACAGCTTCGTGTTATTTTCCTTGGTGTAGGCCTACTTCCGTGATTGTAAGTGTGCTTCACTGTCAGTGCTTGGGGGAAAAATACAGCCTTAAAGGCAGTATATTAAAGCCATTAATGTTTTGGTCGCCAACTTGATTAGTGTTTTTCAGTGTAAATGGTTAGAGACAGTGGTATAAGCTGCACGGTCGCAATGGTCGTTTCACAGATAGTTTGAGAAAGACGTGCGCTTGGTGCTTTGAAAGTGAGGTGCAGAGAAACACGTGCGACATAAGGTGAAAGTCAGTATACAGAGTGCAGGGCTACTGTGCAGTGATAAACAGGGCACAGAGGAGGGAGAGACACAAAAACCACGCCACGTGTGTCCTTTTTTAGCACTTTGGAAGAACACGTTAAGTGTGTGCACAGAGGTGAACGTGCTGAGATAGGGTGTGTGCCAGCCCTCTGCACGGCTCATGCGTGCTGTGCTATAATGTACACGGCAAAGATGGTGTGGAGTAGCAGTCAGAGAGTGGGACGGACAGGGGAATTTGGAAATGTATTACCGTTACTAGTCTCCGCAGGAACGTAATGGTATCCCGTACCTTGTGGGCACAATGCACGATACTCAGCTGTGAATAAAAAAAAAGGAAAGAGAAAGAACGGCAAGACAATCATGAATAATGAGTGAAAAGGCTATGCATGTGCATGACAATGGCCATTCAAAAGATAATTTGTGAGCAAACACTCTGAATCATGCTTCTCGGCGACTTAAAAACAAAACTGGTTTTCTGAAAGTTGAAATTAAGACGTTTCATGTAGAAAACCCGAACTCAGACAAAACGGCCAACACACCAGTAAAATAATGACGTCATACTTTGTTTTACATGTGTGCTTTCCTGTGGCAGTGAGCCAATTGTGGTGGGACGCGATTCGTGAAAGCGCACCCGTGAACGAAGCGTGACGTCATTGCGTTTTGGTCTATTCGGTTCGCTAGCGACCACCCATCATACACGCAATAATAGTGGAAGCAAAATCGAAAACCAACCAAAAGGTGATATTTCTGCAAACATACAAGTTGTAGGCAAAATGAGAGTGGTCTATAGGTCTGATCAAAAGATGTTAAAGTATCACTTGCAGCAAAACTTCGTGAAAAGCTTAAGGCACTCAGTGTTTGTTAGGTGGTTTTGTTTCCGATATTAAACAGGATTTGGGGAATTTTGAATAAAGTAATTATTAGAGTCGCAATCGAACACACCCTGGAATAAGCGAAATTAAAACAGAACAGTCCAACTGAGGACCTACCGATAAAGACATCTGCTGCATGCAGAAAAATAGCCACTGCGTAAATCATTTTCAGAACAACTTTGCGAGAGACTATTATGTTGAGGGCTCCAAGTAGACGCACGGGGCACTTTATTCTTCTTTTAGAACTTATACCATCAAGACAAATTCAAGGAAAAGAGTCAATGGGCATGATTTGTGGCAGAGAAAAGCTCCGTGCTTAGATTACCCAAATATCTTAGTGGATTGTTGAAAATGTTCAATCACGTGTCATGTCATTCCGCAGGAAGGGGGACCGATCGACACAGTTTCTAAGCACGATCTCACTTCTGAACTTATACGCGCACCAGGTACGAAATGGTACAGAGGGGTACCCCCCAACAAGTTCAATCCCTATACACACTCCAGCCTATTGTCACTTAACACCCCCCTAGATGTCTGAAAAGAATTCCTGAGATACCAGTATAACAATGACCAACACAAAGGCGAGGGGGGCGGTTCTCTCTGTCCCATAGTTTGCTTCATATATCTGAACTCGTACTCGTATGTACGTGGGGGTTTAAGCCCACAGAAAGTGTTTCAAGTGATATATTCGGGTGATGCAGCGATCAGGATTATTTAATTTCATGAGCCTGTCACCTGTTGGAATTTTTATTACCACTGAAATCACATACAACCATTACTTACTCCACTGATATTTAGTGTTAACAACTCATGCCCCTATACCTAAAAAAAATTCCAGAAAACAATGTACACTCACACCTCTGCCATACATCTAGCATCAAATGACAATTTAAGCAACATCGCAGTCGAGCCCTTAGAGTCTACTACACCATTCTCAATACTCCAGTCCAGCCACAAAGGGAATATTTGTTATTGTTCATCTTCTGTTTCCCCTTGAATCTTTTGTGATTGACAGGTGACATAACTTGTGCTGTATACTTGATTGAAACTCAAAAATCTTTCTCTGTTCATGTTGACTCTCAAAGTCATGCTGACTACCGAGTTAAGTTCGCCCCATTCGAAATGACTGTAACGAGACAGTCATAGATTAGTGTGTTTATTTAAAGACGGGGATATTTCAGCCCATGGGGGGGGGAGGTGTAGCCACGTGATCTCTCACCTGTTCCTCTCGCTGGGCATGGCTGGCATGCTGTTGTGCCCCACCCCTCACCAATTCCACAGCAGCACTCCATTCTCGTGGTCAGGCGTCCCGACGCGCTAGACGCCAGACATCGACCGTCATATACCCGCCGGAAGCACGTCCTCCTTGCGTCCACTATTCCGTGTCATTTACACAAAAAATGAGATGGTTTACTTGCAGAGAGTGAAACGTGCACTACTTTGAAAAACCATCATTTAGTCACTGTGGATTACGCTTCCACATCTTTTATTTTTTTCATACATTATCTCAATGAAAAATAGTTATTGAAAAATGTTGAAAATACATGAATCCAAGATCGAAAAAACAATGTCAATTTTGGTGGGAAAATTTGAAAATGTTGTCGACTCTCCGTAAACGATGTGCACAACCAAGAAGTGGCGTCAAGATAGATCACTTCTTTTCGAACTACATGTTAATAACAAAAATGTGGGATATCATACGGATAATTACCGGCCATGCCTCGGTATCTAGCTTGTTTGTATTCACGCACGCTAGCTATGTGAGGTTCAGTTGTTGGTTTGGTCTCTTCTGGACCACATTTTCAAAATTTACACCCAAAGAATTTAAAGTACGTCTACTTCACAGATTGTGTACGTTGCAAAGAGTCAACAAATTCCAAAATTAGGTCCCCAAAAACAGGTGATCGAGAAAGCCCTTACACAACTTACAGCTCACCATCTTTGGAAGAATTATTCGATGTAGTCATTGCGCCTTTGTGTATACTCACTCGTGCACATGGTTCCAGTTGGGTCCAGCTTATACCCGGTTCTGCAATAGCAGCGGTAGCTTCCTCGTGTGTTGATGCAGTTACCGTTCATGCAAATATTGTCGAAAGCCATACATTCATTGACGTCTAGGTGAGGAAACAATGGCCGGAAGATCATCAATCAGTAACCCAAACATAGCTGAACGGCTAGTACAAGGGCAAACCATGGACGATTTCGAGCCCACAAGACTTCTAAGACTAGTACGGGAGCGCCTTCGGGGTGTTCGCTGCCGTCGTGTTTTAAGATAAAGACATGGGGAATGGGAGTACCGGACAAAAGCCGTAAGATTCAAGATTTCACGTATGTTTATCTCTTCATAGATTTATTTTCTTTTAAGTTTTTTATAATTACACTCTTACCCATACACCTAGTCTCTGAACCAGGGACTTTCTTCAAACCTCGTTCGCAGTGCGTTTCACGTCCTGCATTGTTTGGGAGAAAAACCACTTTCAATGAACATTCGCTCTTTCATAGTAAGCGGATATAGGCCTACTGATCATGCGACACGACAGAAATACACACAAGGATTGCTGCTACAGCAAAGTACAGAGAGCCAACTTTCCCATTTAATCCCTCCGACTCCGAGCAGGGTCAATAGAGGGATTTTACATTAGCGCCGTCTGCGCATACCTGCATCGAAACCGAGGCTCTCTGTGTTGAACTTCGTCACACGCGCCCGCGGAGTCCACACAGTACATGCAGTTTCCGGTTCGTAAGTGTGACGCCACTTCAGTTTAAACCACACCCACTGCACAAGATACATGACCATCGCAGGTACGTTAGTTCGCGGTAAATTGACGTTATTTCCTCTTTTGATTTCACGTGTTGAGTCATCCTGAAAGACTCTTCCACAAAAATTTGCAGCCTGAAAAGTCTGAATTTAACATACCTTTATGTATTTTGTGTCTTGACTCCTTACCTTCAATCGTCTGATCGTATTAAGAATTGAAGCTGACACATACAGCCTCGTTTTCAAACGCGGAAGTGCGCAGATCGACGCTAAAAGCGTCGTATTGGGATCCCTCTATAGATGGCCTCTGATGGCTACTCAGTACTAGATTCATCCACGATTGCCGCGTACCACTTTCCCCTCTAAATCCCTCCGACTCAATGCACGGCCAGTGGCCTCCGATGACTACTCATGAGCTTTCGGCACATCACACCGCGTGCGAGTACCAGATTCATGCACGAATGCCGCGTCCCACTGAGGGTTACTTTCATCTAAATGTGCACGAAATTTTGGGATCTTGTGTGATGTAGTACTTGTGGTATAAGGGCACAAAATGCCGCAACAGTTCACCATCATTGTCCAGGCAAAAATGCAGAAATGAATACACGGGTATAGCGAGATTCCCTCGTTACGAGAGTGCATGCCTCTGTGGTAATTACGGAGAGATAAAATAAGCCCTTATGGCCAACTATCGTGTCGATACGGGCCTACACTCCTCTACCGCCCCAAAATCCCAACCGATCAGCCCGTATGATCACAATTCCTTTGATCATCTGCCAAATCCACTATTCAAAGCCGTTAGGCTGACCAATTCATGAAGAACATGTTACATAGATCGAGGACTACTCGTGCCGAAAGATTTAATAAAAGCAACGCAGCATCAAATTCAAATTTGATAACAACACGACAATTTCTGACATTCCTTCTGGGAGAAAATAAAGCTACTTTTCGGCTTTTTTTTTTGGGGGGGTGTCATCCTGTATAGTATTTTCCAACCTGGACCTGGTTTTAATAAAACGCTGATGTCCCGACTCAGAATAGTTTCCGACTCGGAATAGTTCTAATAATCGCCGTCTGGGGTCTAGACATAAAGTGCTTCCGCTACATTCCCTCGTCATTTCATAAAAAGGTTTCTTCACTTGCACTTTCCCATGACAAGCATACCTCCCCTCTGAAAACCCCGTGGACAGCCTTTCCTATCCAGAACGAAAAATCAAATAAATATTGTGGAATGTTGAGTGAGGACTGTTGAGAACCAGGACCGTATATAGTCTAAGATCAGCTCATTAAGATAGACCTTTCCTTCCATTTTGTTGATTCTTTTAACCGTGATTACTTTGGGGACAAAAATAAAGACGGCAAAAGTCATGAGTATTCCAGATTTATGGAGGCAATCACTACCAGATATCGAAAGATATATTATCTGTCCAGCAAACGGGGCCATAGGGAAAAAGAAGTCGCCCAAGTGTACAACCGCACATCCTGTGCTAAGCCTCGCGGGTATACGCGCACGTGCGTGCACCCCAAGTCCTGAGTATCCCTGGGGTAGAACTAAGTTTGTTTCCTGAGGGCTCCTTTTTAAATGTAAACAGTGTGAAAAGGGTTTGCACGACAAAGATGGATTATGGAATCATGTTAAATTCATCCATCTTGTGTCTGGAGTGATCCAAAACTACAAGCTGCACTTTTTATCCATGCTTGCTGATTCATGCATTTTTGGTATTATACGCGACACACCGTGCAGTACCATAAACAAAGAAAGAAGTAAACTGGAAAAATCCAGGGTTTCTTTCAGTCTTTGCCGGTCTTTAAAGACATATCTGGCCGCTGTATGTATCTTTCATTTTTTGAACCGTTTGGAGTTGATCAGAAGCTCCCGAGGGCGAGGAACATTTGGTTAATTTTTTTTTCTGTTTTGAAGATTTCTGTGCTTAGTCATCTTGTGTGATCGTAACAACCTTGGCATTGAATCGTCCGAGTAGAGGACTAGGAGGTTGAGTTCATTTGCAGCGCATCTGAGTGACGCCCCGGACCGGCGGCTGACGTTTCCCGTGTTATATTTAGCATTTCGGTATTTTGGGGGTGACTTCCGTTTGGGCGTGACGTGTTCCTCGGCACTCAAAGGGGCCAAAACGAACGAAACGTCATAATTTAATTGGCCTTTTATTGAAGATTTGTGACAAAGATCATTGCTCTCTGACTCTCGTTTTGTAAACCCAGAATTCGTAGACTCTGAAATGGTTGGCCCATTATAAAATGGGAAGATGTCACCCGCAAAAGCTCCTGTGGCTGAACTGAAAATATGAAACTGTGGTCTCACTCATACCATTTTCAATTCACAAGAAATTGAAGTTGTCAACAAGAGGGTTTTCAAATGCCATAATTCGAGATGAAAAAGTCGCACTGTTTCCATGCGACTTTGGGAACATTACTATGGATGTACTGTTTCAGTCCTAACTTCCAAGAGTGAATTTAAAAGATTTTCAACCTGCAAGTAACAGCTGCCGAGAAATGTCATTGACAAAAAATTGTAAATGACGCACGCCTGCAGCATCCTTCCTGTTTGGCAGACCACCAAAGACTTTTCCAGCGCACCTCTCCAGAAATGTCTTCAAACCAGGCTGATGTACCGGTCGATGATTTAATCTGGGTGTTTCACAATGAAGAGCATTTCAGGGCGCCAAAAATCTTAGGCAAAGTCTACAGTCCTGTTGCTGCCCTAGATAACCACGAGTGGGCGTCAGCGTGGACGTAATAATGATAATGTGATGGGCCCGAAGTTGAAGTTAACTAAAACAGGTACATTAAGGCCACTAGAATGAATTCCGAAACGTGCAGTCCGAAGCAAATTTATACGCCCAAAAGTCCTTTGTCTTGAAAGTGAAGCCTCGCATTCACTCCAACTTGGGTATGTATGCCAAAAAAACAAAAACACAAACAAACAAAAAAACCACTATGGGAAACCAATGAACTCCAGCGACACTTACCCAACTGTTGCGGGCAGATGTGGCAGCTGCTTCCCCATGCCTGACCGACTGTGGCGCAGCAGTCGTCGTGAAGGGTGGTGTCGTCACTGAGTGCAGCCTGACACTGGTTGTTGTTAACCCGTCTGAAACACGGCCCTCGCATGGTGTACCGCGCTAACTGGGAGCCCCCTGATAAATAGATCAGTGAGGGAAGATAGAAAGGCTCTATCCAACTTTTCCAGCCTTTTCCGACTAAAAACGTCTACAAGTTTGACAGTGTGTAAGTTAGCTTGGAGAACATTCACACTCATTAAACATGAGCGTGTTATACCCGGTCGACGGAGTAGATATTAAATGCGAATGTTACAAACAGTATAACTGCAGGTCGAGCCTGTCCTCCAAACTAGGGCTTATCCCATTTCGAAACTGGAACTAAAAGACGCCATAAACGTGAAGAATCACTTCAGTCGTTAGACACAGTGCTCCGAAACCAGAAAAAATACTATTTTTTACTATAAAGAGAAGTTAGAATGCGGGCCAAATTACGTATTTCAATTCACAGTAAGGCCGGGTCATTTTCGAACGCAAACGCGAATTTCGACGTCAAAATATTCGCCCCGCATATTTGCAACTGTTATCATTAGTATTTTCAACTGCAAATTTCGCTAAGTTTTGTGACTTTAAATTCGTTTTGCATTCACATGATCTTTACAGACGAGATACACTAATATACTCTTTGCTTGTCTCGCGATTTCTTTTCCTTATTTGAGGGAAGTCCAGGAATTCCAGTGAAGTATTTTGCTCCCCCCTCACAGGTGCCATACCGAGATCCTGATGATAACCACCCTCCCTTCTCGAATTTGCGTCCTCAGGGATGAAACAGCACGCAAAGGATTACTTACTTGATGACAAGACTTGATAAACAAATACAGGACTCTCTAAAAGTCTTATTATTAGCACAAAACTGCCTTGAGTCATTGACGCGAAAGAAAACCAACACATCAAGATTTCGCCAACAACTCCAGCGGGAGATGATCTAGTCGATAACGTCTGTGACATGGGCGTGATGCCACGTCAGTTTCATGAAAAAAATGCCAGTTTTGGAAATTCGTCCGCAGGCGGGGGAGTGTTCTTGGTACAAAACTATTCCTGACATGCAAAAACTGTTTTGACGCTCATAAGGAGCTAGTGAGGTCAAGGAAACAACAGATGACCCAAGAAGAGAAATATATGTCACGAGACTAAAGACTGCACATTCCACGTTCGGTACTGTCTCCACAATGGCATGTGAGTTTGGGATATCCTTCTGTCGATGTAACGGAATCCATCATGTCATGTTCTTAAAAAAAATCCTAAAACCTTACAGAGCTTTTTTTTTACAGGTTTGTTTCATCATACTTTTTGCGCTTGTATCACCAGTTTTGGAACTGGCAATGTCGGACAGCTTCTCGAATACGTTTCTTCGATAAGTTGTACAGTCAAGCACGAATATGAGCGGAAGATCGTTATACAAAAGGGAACTCAGACATGATGAAGGAATGGTTTTGACACCATTCGATAGGAAGCACTTGACAGGCGTCCTGCAGTGTGGGCAGAGCCTACGAGCAAGAATGAACGATAGGGTGTACTGAAGTTCAGTGAATCCGAGGTCCTTCTAATCCAGAGGGACTTTATTGCCCAAAGAAGTGGTTGTTCTGCCACCTTCTCCTATAACTGCAATGGAGATTTTCACAACAGATGATGGCTATCAATCAAAATGAGGCATGACCAAATAGAGGGCGCCTTTTCATGTCACTAGGTTAAAATGTGTTGGGTCCACTCTTCGGTAAAACTATACGGGAACATGTGGACCCTGAGTACCCTTTCTTATTTCTAAAACAATAGCAAAATAGCCAATAGTCTTAGCTTCTAATCACATTGGGATGGAAAGTGGGCTCATTTTCATGTTCTGTTAACTGAAATCCAATATAGATTTCCGCGTAATAAACCACTAAGCATACTTACGGCACTGGGTACAATAGTAAGAACAGGTTGTGACACGACACATAACACCTTTAATGTTTGTGGGTCAGAAATGAAGTAGCGATCTCATACTTAGTGCACTATATGTACAAATAGTTCGCTACGGAAAGGAAACCACGCGTCGCATGCTTTGCATACATGAATTCCCTATCTTACTGGATCGCCTCGGGTAAGCCGCTGCGTACAAAGGCCACGTTAGATGTAAGCGGTACATAAAGCCGAGCCAGGTTTGTCGTGGGTACAAAATTGTAACCTTGTCACTAAAACGAGAGCAGAAATCTTGACTTGGTCCTATATGATTCGATCAAGACATGTATTTTATAAACACATCCTAGAGAGCGTCACATATAAATCTGTCCCCCCCCCAAAAAAAAACGGCTCGGAGGCACAGAATTTCTTAGGGAAACGCATCCCCAAGTTGGGGGACTCTCTGCCCCTGGGGGATTCCCCCTCCCCTCGGTCTAACTCAATTGATATGCTGACCTAATGTTCATTTTGCTGTCCCAGTGTTGAGCTTGATAATACTCGTAATGTTTGTTAACCAACAGGAGTGATCTCTTTCATTTCTTTCATTTTGGCTCCACTTTTGAGAACCGTTGTACTTCTTTAGTGCATAATGAGCGGGAATATCAGTCTTGACTTTAGTGCAGACACAATAAAAGAAAACACTTTGACGTAGATGCAAACAACATTAAACTTGCATCGGTGGGTTCGTCCAGGGGTACAAAAAACATGGACTTTCCTTATCTCAAAGGGGGAGGAGCAAAGTTATTTTTCCCCGCAGCGGCAGTTCGACAGGCCATAGTTGCTAACTGATGGTAGCCCTGGCATAACGTTGTTTCTGTAACCCGGTTTTGCAGATTAATGGGATTTTTTTCTGAGACCACGTTTGTGGACCCTTTTTAAGGCTGCTATACTGGTGATGAATCGCGACCCGTGCGTGCGTGCACTCGATCGAACGCTGGCGGTCTCTCCGACACGCCGGTGATGACGGGGTCTGCCCTGCGGATATTGTAAACGATGTACTGTTGTGACTGGAGGAGAGAATTCCGGGGATGCGTACAATTTTGTCGCACCTGGGAAAGATCTAGCTTCCTCTGGCATCTTCAAATCGGCAGGCTTGAAACTCAAGGTGAGATAATTACGAGAACGGTATCCATAAAGTATGAAGCGACCTGTACCTGCAGTAAACCCCCTGGCGTTTTTTGTTTTGTTTTTGGGGTTTTTTGGGGGGTGCAAAATTATTACTGACCAAGGCATGAAAGCGAAATACAAAATCTTGTACAAACGACCAGAAGGCACCGAAATGTCCCTCTCGAAATCCGAAGCGCAAAGCTGAGAAGAAATTCTTACAAAAATACCAATGCCTACGTGACTTGCCGGCAATCGATTAATTGGTAATTGAAACAAAATAAGTTGTACCCCTCGAGGGCCAGCAACGGTAAGTGAATTGGGGCAAAAACTGCAATGTTAATAAAGCGATTCGGGTTTGAAATTCTTTGGCAAAGATCTGTTACACAGAGCACCGAGAGTGTGTCTTCGAAGTCTAGACTCGTCCACTGATCGTTTCAGTCGTAAGCCCACGAAAAGTCGGGGATGGAGGTTCCTATCCTAGTTATACAGTCTGTATACAACTGATCTCCACGTAAAAAAAAATTGGATTAGCCTGTTGGCCATTCCAAATTTTACGACAGAGAGAAGCAACGCGAGAGGTCTGAGTTTCATGAAGCTGCTTCTCAGAAAGGGTGCTAAGCAACTTCTTTGCTGGAACAGAAATCAGCTGAACACCAGTTTGTCCTACATAACACTGTGTGATAACTTGACAGGTAACCTATTTTTCCTAAGCTAATTTTTCTTTGCTAAGTAAACTTCTGTGCTTTTAGCAGCTCTTTGAAATGACAAGGGCCTGTTTCCGATCGCTGGAAAAATCTTTACAAATTCGCGCAGTACAGTGTTGTGGACACTGACTTCACTTATAACAGCCAAAGTCCATCCAGGCTTTTTTTTCTGTGGAGGTAGGTGTTAGTCCTACCGGCATAGACCACTGTCGATATTATTTCAACTTTTGACGACGAGCAAGACAGGTCAGCGACCCCGTGCCAATACAAGGAACAGATGACTGAACTCGGAAGGGTGGATGAGATGGGCACTAGGCGGGAGGTCATGAACTAATCTAACCTTTGAGCTGAAGATCAAACAACGTGGAAACATTATGTATAGGGTATGGTCTGGGTCGAGTGATCTGTGTTGTCGGACTACGCTTAAAAGGCACTTTGCTGTTCTATAGGTCTTGACGCAAATCAACACGCATCCCTCTCAGGTCACCATTTATTAAAAATGTGTGCTCAAGAGATTTTGCCTCTTCTTAAATCAAATTTGACTGACTTGTCCACATATTTCGCACATAGTCGCTTAAAGTAAAGGGACTCTTAACGGATCGCATATTCTGGACTAAGCTCTCTCATGGGGCACCCGACTATTCCAACGCTGGAAGTTAATCCTGACGTAAGGCTTACGAATCACGTGATCACACTACCAGCACTGGCTTTAAGTTAGTTTGAGGGATGCAAGTTATTGGCTTAATATTGTCGGTATGGACTAAATCTGTGAAGGATTTATGTGCCGTGGTTGCATAAAACAAGAAACCAGGCTCTCAACGGCTGAATGGAATACATGCTGCAGCAAAGCTTTGGGGAAAAAAAGAAAAAACCCCGACCTGATCAGAGTCTACGTTCTCACGCTCATACAGTTCACCAAATACGTTTTGAAACCATTATTTACGATACGAATCACGAACAGACGATAAAACTGCACATACAACAGCAACGCTGGTGCCCTAGACCGAAGAGTATATTAAGATAATAAATATAGGGCCGACACCTTTTGAAGACACCATTAACACCAATCCTTTGAGGTCTTTGACCTCACACTGAAGGCAATGTTCGAACCCCCCCGAAAACAACTGGTTCAGGGTCTGCTAACTCTCGTTTCTCGTCATTATTAAGGGGCAAGTGATGATGAATTCCACCGGTGTCAAAAAAGAAAGTGTAGTAGTGGCGGTGCTTGTCACGTTTCTCATGCTGCGCAAAACGGCCTCTGCAACCAAATCAGTCAACATGAACGGAGTATGCCGTTATACCCACCCGACGTCGGTCGGCCAAAGTTGATGGTGGAGGATGCCCTCATGATCGAGCTGACAATTTGTCCACTGTTGACGCTGCCAGGATAGAGGTTACTCCCTCCCGAGGTGGGGGGCCTGTAGCGTGTGGAGGTCGAAGCGCTCACCACCCGCAACTGGCAAAAATAACCGCGGAAGTTGGGCTTGCACTGGCAGACATTTGGTCTGATGCACACGCCGCCGTTCAGACAACTACATATGGCTGATGACCAAACGAACAGAAAGTATAATAATAATAAATAAATAAATTTTGGCACATACGTGAGCAATTGTGCTTTGTGGCGGTACCAACTATAGTATGGGGTTGTGAAACACTGGTCAATTTTCCTGGGTAACTAGTGTACAAAATATACGATGGAAGACAGGCAAAATCGAGGTTTTGTTGTCGACAAAATTAATGGTTGCCATTTGAACAGGATCTAAATCCAAGAGCATGCAATACAAAAAATATGTATACATGCAAAGTGCATGCGAAGATCTTCATCCGCTGGTGATGGCCAATTTCGTGAGCAAAGTTTTGTAAAGTGTGAAGCGTTATAAGCGTATTTCTGACGTACATTCCTTGGGTACGGGGAAACTTTGACCTGATCCAATGACAACGACAATGGTACCATTGGATAGGGAGCAAACTACTGGTTTTTCCTACGTGGGCAAGCATTATGATACGCAACAATGGGCTATGTATTTAATATCTATAAACTGGACCATACGATTTTAGGTCTGAGAGCCGATCATGTGAAAAATAACGTGCATCATTCACGATACAGCCCTGACAATACACACTTATGTTAGTACGTTTGCTGTAAATCGCACTCTTAAAGTAAGCCGCGATAGAACAACACTATACAGGTGGAACTTACGACGAGTGCACTGGCCGGTTGATGGTTCGATTCTCCATCCTGTGCAGCATCCTTGGCCGCAGACGTTTGGCCTGAAAGAGAGAAGGAAATTAAATTAATTATTAGCCAGAACAGGGCTTTACAAAGCTCGATAGATTGTAGTGTAAGACACTTCCCAATCTGTGTTTTCAAAGCTAGTTGGTAATGGTAAAGATTTGGGAGTACGTTTGTCGTCATTCTCAACGATTCTTCCGAATCTGCGCTCAATTCTTTTGCGCGTGCGCAAATGCATGCACGTACTCAGTATTCGCATGGCTATAATCTGCACATACCAAAACGTGCAGATATCCAGTCTACCAATGGCCAAGGCCGTACAACTTTCAGGGACTTGACCTGCACATCCAAATAAAAACTCAAGTTACCTGCACGTGAAGCTATTTTAAAATGTGATTTGAAAACATCGGTAATTTTCTACAGCAGGTTATCACGGATTATTACGGATATTATTACGGATTTCATGACGTCAACGCAACTTTCACACTTTTCTGTGTTCTTTCTAACATGCCTCATAAGGCAACTTATAGGTTACTGTAATTTTAAAGTTTGATATATTTTATGTAATTCCTCAGCGCAAAGCGACGCTGCACCGAATGTTCGATGGACACACAAGCGACAACTCTGTACTTTTCTGCCACCCCGGCAGCTTTGCCGTCAGTCAACACGTCTGAGTCTGGGGAAGGAGACTATTCGCTTTGCGCCACTTTCAACCACCTAATCAGCAGGATATGAGGAGGCTGGGCAATCTGGGGGTCATGATCAACACGAGGGACGGGTTGGGACCAAGTTAATCCCCGTCTGTCAAATCAGCTGGGAACCGGTGCTGTGCTTGGAGAACCGGAGTGGTACAACACGACATAAGGACCACACTAAGGTTGTGTTGGGAATCAAATAAAATGAACTGGAGAAAAAAACTTCAAGGAGCACGGTAACTTTCAAGTTCGTTCTTTCCGTATGAAACAAACTTATACAGTTCACGTGTATCGCTAAATGAGACAAAATGCACAATCTCTTGCTGTTGCATTTCACCAAGCACGCATAGGCCTACACATTAGCGTAGGAAAGTGTTTACATATTTGCGGATACAAGGGTGTAGAACTGATACACTGTTTTCAAATGGGATTCACCTCCTATAGGTAATTGAAGTCTGTTTCCAGTCGTCTGACAATTCCGCTGAGCCTACTCGTAATATTTCTGGCAGCCATGGTCCAGCTTTCAGTACCACCCTGTGGCGGTTCGGTGCGATCAAGGGCTCACGCAAGCCATCTATACCAAAAAGCCGATGAGTAGACTAGAGACCCCGCCGACGTCCGGGTAACACGGGAAATGAGAGAGCCGATAACGGGAAACTAGTGTGGATACTGCGATGACAGATGAGCGGAATACCAGCGTCTACGGTGTATTACCCAGCGGCTCCCACTTTTCGCATTCGGATTAAGAGACAGAACGGCTGTAATGTGAGCATTTGCAAACCATGAAGCCATGTTCACGGTTAGTTACAGAAATGCCTGCAACAAACTAACAAACACTAATAGGATTTGGGTGGAGTGATTAATACTCAAGGCATTCATTAGATTCTACATTCCGTTTTCCCACATGTATATATCTAGCGTTCTGACCTTTTTTTTTGAACTTTAAAGGCGACCTTTACTTAGACGAATGAAATCCGTACGGCTAGTTAATTAAAGTTGCAAAGAGCAAAATCTGACAATTTTAAAGAGCACATGAGAACATGCATATTGCACACGTGATATAATATCTAACTCCTGCAGTTGGTTTACCAGCAGAAGTTGTACTAAAATAAAACTTATGGTAATGTTGATGAATAAAGAATGTATGAATGAATGAAGAAATAAAAGCATATTTCAATGTTTAAATAACATTTTCTGCTGGTATTATAAATAAACAAATTATTAAATATTTTGAAACGGTGGTAAAATTTTTATTGAAAGAGACCTTCTCTGTTTGACGTTAGTCCGACTGACCTGCCAGTTTTGGGCGTACTTTCTCCCATCGCATTTTTGTGTAGAGGAACGAGTTACAAAACTCTTCACAGATAAGAAGCTTGAGAATGGTGATTAATAGAGAATAGGAAAATTCCCCTCGGCATGACTCCCAACACTATCACGGAAAAATGATCCAGACTGTCTGCTGCCACCAAGAGTCTACACCAATCACAAGTTTGCCAAACATGTCAATTGCGTCATATTCTGCAAACGTATCAAAAATGAACTTCCACTTCATAGCACTGTAAATCGAGGCCTACGAATGACATGTCTTGGCGGCAGATGGTTTGGTCAATTTTAGAATATTATGCATGTGGAAGAAGTCTGAAACCGAGACACTACACTTCATGTAGGCTGGTTTGTGCAGGTTCCCCAAACAAAGCTGTTAATACAAGGAATTTTGTTTGACCTACACAGTATTACATCCAGGTTTCTCTGTAGTCAAAAGGAAACTGATATCTACGTTACATTGTGGACATTTAAGGCCAAACAGGGCTTGGTAAAGGATGCCTTTCCTAGAATAGATCTCCCAACAGAGAGACACGTTTCAGACACGACGCTGGCAGAGACGTCTGATTAAACAAAAATGACTTCTTTGTCTCATGTCTGAGTGACTCATTGCCTCTTTGTACAAATTCTTGCTATCTTGAAAAAAGTGAACCTCTTATAAATAGGTATTCAAATGCAGAATTAGTCATAGTTCCCCTCTGCCAACACGGAGGACTGTCTGACGTGAAATCACTGAGAAACCAAGAAAGGATGAGACGTATTGACCGTGCTACCGGGCGACAGGTAGGAAACGCCCAGGCGCGTTAGGTTACATTCAGAAGGAGACCCAGAGTACATTCTTGGCCCAACACAAAGCATTTCCCATCAAATAAACTTAAGAATTTTGATCTTACCAAGGAATACGCCAGACATCGCCAACAATTAATAACATAGTGACTTGACTTTCATTAAATTTCCGCAATTTCCGGGAGTAAAGCCTTAGACTGATGTACAAACAAAACAACGTTTAAGTAGAAGAGGGGCGAATATTTCACGGATGTAAAAACCCTTGATGCCACTCAGGGGAAACATTCTTGCGCATTTTCTCTGTCGGTGCCGAAGTTTGTTCGGAAGCAATAAAGTATTCGACGGGGCGTGATGGGGCAACAGGTCCAAACCCCGTTCAGATCATCTCCGATGGAGTCATATCATCGACTTCCGAGGGGTAAATTGTGCGTGTCTTCATCCGGGGCCCAGCTAGCCCCGATCAAGCGCGCCGTCTGGTTTTGGCGTTCCCCAGACACACTGCTCCCGACCTCAAGTACGTGACTTGGCATAACCCCAAATGACGGTAATTCAAAAGAGTGATTTATAAATTCTGAAAAGAATTAAAAGAGTTGTTGCACATAATTTTGATTCGATTTTGTATTTTATGAAAGTTTACGGTGGTTTTATGGCCTGAAGCTGTCTACGTTACACGAAAAAAAAAACAACTCTACACATAGCGCAGATATAAATCATAGCGCAGATATAAATCAAGGCAGAGAGAATAATGCATTCACAGGGAATTGGCACCTGTTATGCACATGTACCATTAATAACTTACTTTATGGGTCATTTCGAAATTCTAGGAAAACGTGCCAACTTAAGGAGAAAGTGTCAGAAAGAGACCTAAAGAATAGGACTACTTAGGGCCGGAATCTGACAGGGATCGCACAAGTCACGCGAGACTGAAATGAGGACGAACAGTTCAGTAAAAAGGTTTTATTTTCAACCAGTGCGAAGGCGTTGGCAGTTGTTCTGAACGAATCGGAATCGTTACGAACCAGTCGTTTCTCAATAGCCCAAATTCAGTGGTAAAATTGTTGTCATACAACAACGTAATAATACAAGGCAATTTGTTAAGAACGTGAAGTTGTCATTGAGGAATCCATTCTCCACTGTTGACTCGAGATCATTTGGCAGCTACTTCTGATGGTATCAAACCAATTTATGAAATGTTCTTTTGAAGATGTGAGCAGAACAGTTGGAAAAAGACCTAACATCTTCCTAATCACTGCACAATCAAAGAACCTCATTACCCGTTCTTAGAAGGGAGACCAATGATACCAACAAATTCCTGTATTGACCACGTAATAACTTTTCTAGGAACTCGTGCAAGGAACCAAAAATTCATTCCCTGCAGTCGCCGAAGAGAATGGTTAGCACAGAGGTTTGCTTACTAACTCAAATAAGCCAAAGAGCCTACAGCCAAAATGTAACGAGGTAAGCTTTGCTTCTCATTATTCCTCCACTGAGTTTCTGCTTTGTAATTTAATGAAGCCTGCTAAGCATTATATTTTCATATGCTGAATAGTTTTATTGGTTCAACCAAGTTCTTATGGAGTGGGCATGGTTTACAGTGGAATGAAGTCAATTTTGTTAACCCCAGGGACCTATCCACGTGATCAGGGTGAGTCACTTGGAGAAGTGCTCGCAAAGTTGCAACCGTTTGTCACGCGACGCCGATTTCGTTCAAAAATGACAAAACATTCGTTTCACTGGTCTTTTGAGATACGCCGGCCGCAGTGCAGTCTATCGGTGAGCCCACTCCATCAAAATCAATGATCCATCCTATAGGCCTAACCGCAGACAAACTCAACCCCAAGAAGCACCAAGTTATGACGGCACTTGAAACTTCAAGGGTCTGATTTCTTTTTACAATAAAAGTAGAGTATTAAACGCGTGTGCCTCTGTGCAAGATAAGGGTGGGTGGCGTGAGCGGACAGTGCTTGCTTGGATTAATTTCGGCCTACATTATCCCATGCATTCCATCGCCAAACGCACGTTCTTTCACGAAGTCATGGAGTGCGCATGCAGTATTTTCGTGTGGGACCGATTTGACGTACATGTACATGTGCGTACAACCGTTCAAATTAGCGAAACTGGCTAGTGTGCTCATCATGCAGTATCGCCGGCATAGTCAGCTTTCAACAGGATATGACTCTCATATTAAATTTGCTCATAAAACCAAAATTCAGAAAAGGCTGTTTAAAAGATGGTTTACTCAGAGGAGATAAAAAAAGGAACGGCAAAAGCACGGCACTCTCTCATGTTTCTTCAAGTTTGGTAAACTAACAGTAACACAAGCTTTATAGCATACCACCACCCACTTCTTGTAATTTTTATTGACTCAAATTTGGCTTTCGTTGGAGGTGAACATCTACGAGGCGTCCAGGTAAAAAATCTCCTCAGTTTCGTTTTAAGATGATTCCAGAAACAAATTGCGAAATTACTTTCCTTTCTCTATGTGCCTTCAATTCGACCACAATTCACCCCTCAGAATTGTAACAATGTTTATTTCAATGTCGTTCACCCTGGGGCCAAATCACCGGAAACCATTCTGATCCCTGGAATGCGGACTCCGGTCCGGTAGCCACATTTTGTCGCCCGCCGGGCGGTCGTAACGCCGTACACTTTTACCGGTTGAATTCAATTACAGCAGCCGGGATCGAGGTGGAGTGTACGGGAGAGCAAACCTTGAGATGCCAGGTAAAGTTACTGAACTGAACCTCCCATAAAAAAATCCACAGGCCTCCAAGTACATTAAAATCTTCCTATATAATTTGACTGCTTTTTCAAAACGATTGGGAAAAATAAGCATTCAATGCCTGTCCAAATATTCTTAACAAATATCCACTCTCACTGAAAGCTTCTGTGATGGAAAAGCTTAATTCGACATGGCAGATACCTAGGTAGAATACTAACTTGATTTACAGAGGTTATGTGCAGGAAATCCTTGGTCCAAAGTAAGGAATTGCAGAATGAGGCCAGTGTTTTTGGCGACCTCGGGCGCGTTATCAGAATTAGAAATGTGTTAGAGTTTGTAGAGGCCTCCCCCAAATGTTCAAGTCCGGCCGCAAAAATTAAAAACCCACAGGAGGCTACGTTCTCGCCGAATGCACGATATCATCAGCTCCACCTGTATGCCAATCGGCGAAAGTTTCCTTCTTTTAAGGTGTAGGTTTTGGGCCCGAGAAGAGCGAATGCGCATCTTGCATGAGCAATTCGATTTTAAAAATGCATTTTGTTAAGTAGATACTGTGCGCATGCTCGAACCTCGCCAGACTTCGTTGGCATCTGTGGCGAGCCGTGGGTCCTTAAGAACTGTTATCCCTCACCAGTGTTGGTTCCATTTAGCGCTACAACAACAAACATGGCATTGAATCCGTGTTTATGTTTACGCATACGTGACCCAGAGGTCTAGATACACTTACTCAGAAATCTGAAACGTGGAAAATGTACACACGTCCATTTTAACAAACAAACTTTTCTCAGAAAGTCTAGTCTGGCGGAAAGAAAAGGGTTATCAGTCAAGGAAGGCAAAACCACCTAGTATCTGTCACCTGCATTTCTCACTTACATTTCACAAGAATTATATCAGTTCATTCCAAGAAATGTCACACATACCAACCTGAGACTTTAAGCCCCACCATGCCATGGGTCAACGCCGATCCGCATCGTATTGCAGAAACGACGTCGACAGACATGCGTCAAGACCACAGAATTTACAGGAGAGTGGTTAGCTGCTTGTTTCCTACAGTACACAAAATCTTTAGAGTCTTTTTCAAGTCCCTCAACCACCCTGTATATCCAACACGACCAGCCATCCAGACAGATTTATCACTTTGGTGGTAACCCATTTCCAACCTCGCAAGCTCATTGTTTCGAAACGATAAATCAAAAACGCCTTCTCCCAGATTACCGGCCTTCTAGTCTGATCATGGATTATTGTATTTATATATCGTTTTCAGTAGAATTGGAAAATGTGGAAGACGTGGGAAAAGGGGAAGCAAATGCCCGAAACCGTGTATTTCGTCTAAGGACCTAGCACAGTATCAAAAATGCGTGATTCAAATGCTTAGTAAAATTTAACCGAAGCCCCCTTTACATCCAGTAGCGTGTTTTTAATATTTTTCAACAAACCAATTTTATTGTATGTCTGAATCAAAACAACGAACAACATTTTCTGATATTACTGAACGGATCAGATTCAGTCGGTTTGTGGACACCCCATGAACTTCAATGGCAAGGCAATCATGGAGGTAGATACAATGAAGCCCTAGTGTTATCACGATCATTGTTTCTTGAGTGAACCTGGCAACCCAGAGGAGCTTTTACGTCAGTGGACTAGTGTCCCTGATAAAAAGTGTTAACCATGCTCATGGGACCAACAGTGCGGATCCGAAGTGACCGTAGTTCCATCATCCTAGAGCACACCGTACCGATCCTGCGCAATATCATAATTTGATAACAAATGAAGGAACAACAGTAAGTTTGAGGCCAAACAGACTGAGTGTTGCCCCATTCGTTAGAACCACTTTGGTGTAATCGTAACAGACATGCCTGGCTGTACCGGCGGGCTATTTTGATCGTCTCGAGCGTTTATCAGCTGGAAATCTGACTGGTACTTCTAGATCTCCTTTGACCGGTCAAAGCGGACGGGAGATCTTCCAAGTTACATCTGCTTCTTATTTCTACGGCGACAGTCCTAGAAAACAGCCATTAGCATTGGCATTCAGCTTTTCAGTGACTTCTGTCATTTCTATCTGCCCGTTTTTTTTCAGGTCTACGCGAATCGGAGCTAAAGTCCGTCTGTCACTAATGATGGTTTCCAGGGCTACGTGACCCCGATCATCGACTATAAACACTTCAATCTCCACAGGGAACCAACTTATGCGCAGCAAGGGTATACAAACTGGGTTATGTCTACTTAATGCAATCATGGAGCTAGCTCCATGATGCAATTAAACATTACTACTAGGGTAATGTAACCTATTTCCAATTGAAGATCTAGGCTCCATGTCCAAGGTGAAAGGCAAATGACCTTAGCCCGACCCACAGCCTACGGCATAACAACATGCAACTCCGTTTTGCGTGAACCGTTCTTCCTCAAGACGCACACGGTATTAGTTGATGCCGTTTCATCGGGCATCAAACTGTCAAATCAGACACAACACACACAACTTTCCCAGTCAAAGTGGCCTGATATTGAACGGGTGACCTCAGCCTGACCTGCGACCTTTGACATAAAATAAAATCCAGCAGTTCTAAAGGGTGTCTTGTCACGCCCCCCCCCCGTCGCCCGCGGCGAGCCTGGTTCTTCTCATGCCTTGACAGCACCGACACTTCGAATCGAATCCCTTCAAGATTTGAAATACATCTTCCTCTTAATTCCATTATATTAATTCGTCCCACCAAAGAGGGGAGCCCTTGGACTTTTGAACCCCTTCTTCAACGTGCCATTGACGTCGGTATAGTCTCCAGGACAGGACAAAAATAAACGCAGAGACATACAGATACCGTGACACATGATGTAAAGAATATGGCAATGAGATATGCTTGCGATCTCAGAATATTAGTATCGCTGTTTACGAAACGACTCTATGGGGCTTCAGCAAGACCGCATGCAGTGTGTTGGAATCCTACATTATCTGTTTGATTGCTATCGAAAAATCTGATATACATCTACACAATGATACCTGCAAGCAATGCATCCAGTGAAAATATAATATGTCACCTTTTCTGGCATCCAGTACCATTATGACACTTCTGGCGCACTACTGCATGTGCCGACGATAAAACCCAAATTATTGACTACAAATAAAAAGCAGAACCAAATATCACCTCGGCAATTTCTCCAAGGATTCCGGGGTTCTTTTTTTTTAAACCAAGACATCAATTTTACATACTTCCACTACTCTTTAGAATTAATGCAGTATAGCTTTCAGCAAAGATGGAAAAGAGCCGAATTGTCGACAAATCAACCGCAATTTGAGTCAAGATTTCGGGAAGTTATTTAATACCGAGGGTTTCCAAGGATGCCGCTTTACTCGACATGTCTCTACTTTTCACCAGGTCAATGATCAAAATATATATGTTAATATATGTTTTCCCTGCCAATTTCGGAAAATGTGTAAATGAATTAGTAACAGCATCATTCGTTTCCGAGCGAAATAGAATGAACATTCAAATCCCCTTTCTATTTAACAAATAAACATTCTGTTTCAAGGAGGATGCATTCAGTCGTGTAGAGTCACCGTTCAATTTCCTGATATTATTCTATTCCTGATATATTCTAATCAAAGGGAATGTACATTTTGCAATTTTAAATTACAGCAAATGAAAATGAATACTTACTTCCGAAGGGTCACGGTTAAAGACAGATTTTCAGAGAATAAGAATGCGCATTTGTTGTAACTGCCAAGAAATACGTCAATCCGAAATCCAAGTCATGTATTTGTAACCCTCTTTAACGAAACGTAATGCATATTCACTGATTTGAAGGATGCAAAACGAATTCGAATGCTTGTTATTGCGAAAATGAAACCAGATTTTAAGTCGTTTGCAGGATCTACGCGAACTTGACATTTTATTTTACAAACTAGATCGCGCATTTTCCGAAATTGGCCGGTAAAACCTATAGTTTTCTTGCAGCAAAGCATTGATGAGTTTCTTTTGCAGTATTGGTGAAACGATTAGTTCAGCTTGACCGATCCCGCGCTCAAACAGTGGCGGGAAACATAAGGACTACATGGTTAACTATTCCAAAAATATATTTAATGACTACAGCCAGCTGGTAATCCCTATTATTCTCGACTGCAACAAGATTTGTTCGCTATGCAATGCACAAGGTTCTCCGCAGCAATAAAACTGCCGTGCAGTTGCCACGCATCCATGACCGCTGTTTGGAAATGCATCAACGGGCATTGCTGTAAGCCCAAGGCATGATAAAAGGACCACCCATGCAACAACACAAGCAAAAGACATCAAGGCTTGAAGGATTAATAGTCCGGTATAAAAAGCGCAGACCACACAGCTAACTCCATCGAATTCAATGTTACTGAGGGTATTCCACAAATATCGGCATCGTCTCTGCAAGTTGTATAGTTTCCTGACTCTGAAGATTTCGCCCCAATTCATGCTTTACTGCAGAATCACGCGACTAAAGGCCTTGTCAAGACAGTGTTCTAAATAGTCTCTAATTAATGTCGCCAAGGTCACAGACGAACACCAGAGGCACAAGCAAAACCGCCGAATGAAGGCAGATATTGGAACAAAAAATCAAGTTCTATCCAAGGGAGAATTATTTTCTTCACAATTCAACAGATTACATTCAATAAATAACCCACCGAATACAGCCGGCCAAACAAGTATTCCCTTAATAAGACAGAAAAGGACGTTTATCGCACGAATCTGAACTTCACACTAGAAGCACTTTATGCAGTAAAAACAACAGTTCATGGTATAAAAGTATGATTCGTGATCGATTTTGAACGGAGAGGAAGTAATACAGGGTAGAGAGATGTGCCAGGAATATGGAGTGTGACACTGACAGATTTAACATAAATCCCCAGAAAGCATGGCAGCCAGTGATAAGAGAAGTTAATTACCAACCCATATTCGGAACATTGTGATGAGTCTGTGATGATCTCCTCTAAACAATTTGTTCAGCAAACATTCGGTTCATTTTTGAAGGTATTTCAGAAAGCCTTCCACCATTTTATTTGGCCTATAACCTGCCATTCACTCAGTCAAATGGTGGTTTAATTCCAAATAAAGGCTCCCTAATTGGTCCCAGCATTCTTGAAACAACATGCCCACGTTTCGGTCATAAATCGCAGAGTCTTTAAAGAACAATGTACCATTTGTGTTTAATAACTACTTTCAATGGGTGTAACAGTTTAAAAAGCAATTAAATTCTTACATTATTGCACATTATTGCACATCAATTATAATTTTTGTTTATTAAGATTAAGACATTTCGGTTATCAGGTTCGACTCACAAGCCCCGTACCTTATAACGAAAGTCACTGCCACTGACTGGAACTGCATGCTGATATAAAAACGAGCAAAATTTCCAAACACCTTGTGCCTTTGGTGTGTTTACATAATTCTCTTCCTCGGTGTACAGATAATAATGTGACGAGGATACAGAAAACTGTCAATTAAAAGCTCCACTTAAATTGGAGCTTTGAAGACGATACAGTAAAATGCGAAAACAAAGGTCTATCACTTATTAGCCTCGTCACCTGTCGCTTTTAATAATACTGAGGATCTTTCAAGGCAACACCCTGCTAAGAATCAGGGCACACGCCAGAGATTCCCAGCGTGAGGCTTGACTCGTGTCTGCTCAAACATTGTTGCCAGATGTTTGTACCTCCATTTTAAAACTTTAATTGGATATCAAAAAGCAGCCAAATATTGACAAGTGTATTGGACCGATATAAATGTTATATTACTTATGTTATACCTTACAACAAACAGCCCCGAGTGGCAACTTAAGCAATATTTAAGGTGACTGTATTAAACCCCCATGGCAAGTTAACAGAGCGAGTTACTACATCTGCGGTCTCCAAGGCCTGTTACCCATGCCCTGACGAACACCGCGACATTCATGCGACCCAGGTGGATATTCTTACTATCTTGATTGTGATGGTCCCCTTCCGTTAATACTCATAATCTATTGTTACATTTATTTGTTACTTATGAGTAAGCAAACCCACAACGAAACCCCTGGGCAAGTCGAGCCCTTTCAGAGATTGATGATTGTAAGGCCTTGGAATGATTAGGGCCCCATTGAAACAAAACCGACCAATTGCTTCGTTGCTCGGCGAGGATGGGGGGGTCCTTTCTGGACAATCTGAACATTCCTGGAAAAATTGGGAAGTTTTACCAAAGAGAGATGAAATCTTCAGGGGCAACGTGAGAACAGGCAAGCAAATAAGTAAGGCACTTGAAAGCGAATGCTTCTATCTTGTGGTCTTTTTTTTTGGTACCTGGAAACCGCAAAGAAAAACGCTATGTGTGATCTGAATAAAAAGCAAAAACTTTCAGAAAGCCTTTTAAAAAGTCGAAGTTTAATTGTGCTTATTTACAGCCATCTATGCACATTCGGACCAAGGTTCCCTGCAGTCGGCCTTCGATTTTAGAACAAACTGGATGAACACCAACTGTGTTTGCTCCAATGGAACTTAAGATTTGAAAAAAAGAAAGACAGGGAAACGCTCCGTTGAGGAGTACCTAATGAGCTCTGTTATACCCAGCAAGATATCGGACGGTGGGGTAACCCCCCCTTACATGTCCAATCCCTATACACACTCTAGACTATTGTTACTTAACATATCCCCCACATGTCTGTAATTCTGCGAGAATTCCTGAGATTCCGATCAAACATACAATGACCAACACAAAGGTGCACGTGGGGGGTACTCTCCGTCCCATTTCTTGCTTCATATGAGCTCTGCTGTAGAAGGTGCGTTTGTAATAATAAATTTATAATAATCCCTGATATGATTCAGATACCCTCCCACCCACCCCTCAAAAAAGCCTTGTACAAAAGGTCTACTGAACGTCTTCCTAGAGGGTCCATGCAGGTACGGAGCTACTGAAAAGGGGATAATTATAGGCAGAAGGCATATTATTTAAACATACTCATTCTCTTTCGTAAATGGCATCTGTAACGTGTGCTGCAGCCGCACATGCCATACTTCATTGACAAGATCAGATGAGAGACGATGACCTGACGCATCAAATTGTTGCCGGCAGCATGCGCCAGAGCGAACCGTTCCCTACATATTTTGTTAACGGCAGTCACTCTTCAACAAACGTCCGTTCTTGCGATGCTCAGCGCTTCGATCAAAGGCATATAAAATCGGGCGCCTTTACGGCAAAATGCTTATCACTCGTCGTAGGCAGCTCAGGCGCTGTGCCCCGTGACCTCCTTGGCGACGAACTCTTGTGATCCTTGCTGTTGGTTGGAAATCCCTGTTAGAAATATCCCAACTGAAATCTATTTAATCACACACACTTTCACCTTTGAGAGATTAGAACACAGAATTGCAATTAAAAACTGTAAGTAGTTGAAGCAGTGCTTGACATAAACTACTCCATATCGGTGCAGTGGTCAGTGAATGTCACGCCACAGGATCGTACGAGGAACTCTGGCCAAAAAAATGTGCAAATTGTTATTAATAAACTTTATAAAAAGCGAAAATTATATCCTCCAAAAAATTAAAGGGAGGGAGGATCCCATACCAGCAGCAGCACCATCCACACCGAGAGCTTTCGTGTCTTATTAGTCTTTTGGCACGCAGCAGACAGCATTGTTAATTTCCACATCTGACCCTTATTGAACCTTACTACCTGCACTGAGACATGAAATTCACAAATCACAAAGCTGATTCCAAGACTGGCTCTGCGCTGCAAAATGTCACTTGCCCCTCACATGACGTGAACTGCAGACATGTAAGGATACTATCGAATCAAAGAGGAACACGATGCTTCAAAGAGGGTGTTTGATCTTCACTACTATACTGAGAGTTGTTTATATTTTTATGTCATCTTTAAAGATCGTTACCACCGCCATAACTTTCGCAGTTTTGCATACCATATTAAATGACAAAAATCACTGTAGAGCTCAGGCACACAGCACTATATAGAGGCACTGACAACAATACTGCACATACATCAATCGAACATCGTCCCGGCATGCACAACCCGGCAAAATTGATGGCGGTCGCGCCGCAGTCAGCCGCGCAGGAAATATACCTGCTGCACTGCGCGGTAACATTCATGTACTGGTGTGCTTGACCTTGGCTTTTACGACAGAATTCCCGGCATTTCCCATGTATCAGCAGCGGCAATATAGAAGCCCGCCGTCGTAAATCCACCAATCTCGACCGGGACTCGACATCTCCCGGAACGGTCTCGAGAGTGTCCTTTCAATCATCCTGCATCCAGTAGCATCAATCGAGAAAAAAAGGTGCCTGGGCCTTCACATGATATTTTTTTATGAGAGCAAGAAATGCAGTGAGGCAATGCATGATATTCTGGGGTGCAACTGAGGTCCAGTTCGCGGTGAGAACTTGAAGCATTATCTCCTAGAGCGGGTTTCGTCATGTATAACACTAAACCTCGTTGCAAAAATTTATCAAGCCCCAAAAATTGTGCAGACGCACTGCCAAGAAAACTGTTAAGTTATTAATAAATGCATGAATCAATTAGTATCGGCATTCAACAGCTTTTACTTTTCCGATTGGTATTAATGTCACCAAGTCTAACAGTGCGCAAACTCAGTCAAAAAGGCTGTCAGAGTAACTACCGTAGTTAGGCTGGTTCCCCACCCTAAGATTCTCTGAGGGCTCTTGATAAAAAAATCTTAGGTCAGGCATCACACAGGGATATAAAGAGATATGACGAAGGGTCAGGGGTCACAAGTTGAAAGCCTGGGTGTTTTTGATTCGATACAGTGGTGCACCCTGCATTATGTGTGGGCATTTGCCAGGTGTCGTCAGGTCTTGATTTTGGCCAAGGTGGCCTTCGATTTTAGTGTAAAGGCAAATATTGTAGGATCAACAGCTGCAATTAGGCTACAGGAGTTTACGTTCATGGAATAACCGAACATCAAAGGTACCATCCGAAAATGCTGAGTATAAACGGGACGACTTCGGAATATTTCGGCTATTTCCAGTCTTGGTCACGTGGACATTTGGTGCTACCGGACCCTTGATTCATAGAGTAGTCAGAATCATCGGGTCTGGTATCCAGACTATATGGTAGAACGCCATTAGCTAAGTACCCAAGTGCCTCACGCGTATGGAAGGAATAAGCCTTTTGCGAGTTAAATTTGAATAAATTTGCCACACTGAGTTATCTGATTCGGAATATTTCGGCTATTTCCAGTCTTGGTCACGTGGACATTTGGTGATACCGGACCCTTGATTCGTAGAGTAGTCAGAATCATCGGGTCTGGTATCCAGACTATATGGTAGAACGCCATTAGCTAAGTACCCAAGTGCCCTCACGCGTATGGAAGGAATAAGCCTTTTGCGAGTTAAATTTGAATAAATCTGCCACACTGAGTTATCTGATTCGGAATATTTTGGCTATTTCCAGTCTTGGTCACGTGGACATTTGGTGATACCGGACCCTTGATTCGTAGAGTAGTCAGAATCATCGGGTCTGATATCCAGACTATATGGTAGAACGCCATTAGCTAAGTACCCAAGTGCCCTCACGCGTATGGAAGGAGTAAGCCTTTCGCGAGTTAAATTTGAATAAATCTGCCACACTGAGTTATCTGATTACTCATAAACATAATATGAATTCCCCAGACTAAAGACCTCGTGTTTCGGGGCAAGCTTTTGCACAGCGACCACCATGTCTGGAATGGACTGGTTCCTTTGTGCCCTTCTTATCCATTGAAAACAGTGTATTGGTGCAAGGAATCTCTTATGTAATTAAGCAAAAGCTTGCCCTGAATCGTGAGGCGTAACAACAGTCTCTTTAGTATGGAGAAGTCAAATTGTTATCTTCACGTTAATTTAAAGAACTCAGTGTACCAGATTTTATTCAAATTTAACTCGCAAAATACTTTTTGATTAAAATTGCATCATAATAATCTTGAGATGACCAAGATAATGCCACAATTTACACTGATGCTTATGTATACTATGCAGGACATGTTGGCATATAGGCGCATTCTGCCTAAATAACAACCAAACCCCTTAACTTTCCAAAGGTTAAAAAATATCCTATCTTTATCATTCATCGAGTCAAGTATGGCCATATTACAAACAGCGTTCAGTATAGAAACCCAATACACTGTGGCGGGGTCTTTGATGTCAAGCCGAATATTGGGGTTCGAAAGTCTTTATTCAATAATAAATGCAGTTCTAAAGTTACCTCTCAAATATCTGGTCGTGCTGATGCAGGTGCACACTGTCAACAACAACGTTACAAAGGGAAAAGTTCACAAATACTACACCTTCGAATATGACTGGTGAAACGAAACCCCAAATTGGAAAGAAGTACAGTGTATCCTCGTTGGTAACAAGAGATGTAGGCTAGTCATGGATTCTGGTTGTCGAGCAAAGCCAAGTATGCCAGAATTATTCATAAGGAAACTGGTTGGATGGGGATATCAGACAAGTTCCCTTACGTTGCAAAAAAACTGTCTGGATGTACATGTAAGCGTCTACAGACGTACCTTAATGAGGGGAGTGGTGTAACCAAGGAGGGGGTGCGGATACACGCCCCTTCCACTCAAGGACTGAACCCTTTCGTTCTCAAGTTGGAGAAGACGAAGAGATCTTTTGGGCAAAATGAAAAAGACTCTTTGCCTAAATAACTGAGTCAATAGTGTGCAACTTCAGTGAAACTTTAGCCCCGATGGTTCCCTCTTTGCAAATTGAACTCTATTAGTCTTACGCCACTGTTAGGGCACGGACTTGCAGGGTGTAAAAGGCACAGAAAGGAGCTGAAAAGGAGCAGCATAAAATAGAAGTTAGCATTTTGTATTTTTGGACGTTTTTGAAATGCAGTCTAGCTAAAAAAAAACAAAACAAAAAACACTTGTGACTGTAAGGAAGCTGTTTGCAATGGAAATGAATGTGTATATGGGCGACACTGTGACAATTGCGTCTGTCGCATTACATGTAATAACAGGCGGATGGGGAAATGGAAGTGAAAGTGGTAAAGCAGTGAACATTAATAACGAGTCGTTGAATTCGAATTTTTACGGATGGCTTCCGATACCTCCCAAGTCCAAACTTCCTGACTAGTTGCTGCTATTTTTATTGATTAGATGAACTCGGTGAGAAGCATCCACGAAGTACACAGACCATTTTTATATAGACCGCTGAAGTTCGAGAAATATCAACATAGGTTAATGTCAGATTATACCCCGAAATGCACATATGCCCCATGGAGAGGGTCAATTTTTCATTTAGTGTTTGGTTTTTAAAGCTGTAATAATTTTCTTAACCGTTAACTATACTGTTGTTCTGTACTGGTGGCCAGCGGTCATCCATACTCATAGTTTTACAGCCATCGTTTTAGGCAACCAACACAACTAGAGAAGACTCTAATCAGCAAGGGAGTTTTTTGGACGTTTAGGCCTACGGTTAGTGTATTTACTACTTATTATTTGTGACCGGTACTATTTTCAATTTTCTCACTCTGCAATCTAGGAGACAGGACACAAAGGCTAAAGAAACTGTAATGAAATCAACTGATGAATCAAAAATTGGCATCCTTTGTTACACTTTCTAATAATGCAGGAAATCTTTTAGAATTTGACTGCAAGCTTAGGGCTTCAGTAGATTTGAAGGGCACAATCTGTACCAGAAACATTTTGCAGTCTGAGAAGAAACTTGTGGGATGTACTCCATTTTTGTCAACATTTGCGCTATTCGGCCGTGGGGGGCAACGACCCTGGACATCTCTTTTCCACAATCTCTTCAGCTAATATGCTTTTTGAGCGACGTATTGCCCCTAATAAGTACACAGTCGCCGTCTGAACAGACTACAGACCTGCCCGACGACCGCATTAATAAAACATCGGATTCCGTTTTAACTACACAATGTTTAGTCTGGCTATGGGTGTGGTATATCCGACCACAAACAAACTGTCGATACTTCGTGGCAGATACATCCCGTGACGGCACTGACACCCACGTCAGATAAAGATGCTGGAAGTCAACTGTTGGCATTTTCGGGCTCTGGTGACGTTCGCCGAGTGACACTTGATCGGAAGCATCCGTAATTATAGGAAAGTGGAGACAAATTGTGACCGCATGCCAACTGCGACGGACAACAGTAACGACAGAGTAGAATTACTTGGCTTTCCAAATAATATCATATAGGTGTAGAAGCCGGGTCGTAAATCTAATTCCTAACTCTAGTTGACAATAAGATTTAACTAGCCGGGGGTTCCTTCCCACAGAGAGAAACATCTTATTTTCAACGCATCCTGTAACCCCACTTAAACATTCGTGTTTAATCCATCACCCGTAAGACTCGGAAGGCCACTTTAGACCCACCGTTTTTGTTTCAAGGCCATATCTGAATGAGGCAAATTAAGAGGTCCTATCCTTTTTCTTAGAATTCCTACTCATACATGTTCATAAATGTTCAGGGTTATCTCATGTCTAACTCGCTCCACCGTCACAAGAACATCGAGCTGTACGCTACCAGTGACACTAACTCCTCTGTAGCCCCGATGTCAGGTCACCAACGTACCCTTAAATCACAGATAGGGCCGTTGGCGTTTCATGTTGCATTTGTACTATGTAAACTCTAGCTGAGGTGCTTCCATGAGACAGTCATCGAAACTACACCATACCTTTGTATTGCAGATACTTCAACGAATCCTTACAAAGCTCTCTACTAAAAACAGTTTCGTTTTGGAAGACCTCTTCTGAAGCTCGCTGGACAACAGTCTGATGAAATACACAGCTCGTGGGCAAATAGCGCCGGGGGTCTTCGGTAATAAGTCGCTTCTGGATTTGATTAGAGTCTCCGGACTTGTAATATGTGCCAAGTTTTCCCTGGTGACCTCGTCATGGGCTCCGGCACGTGCAGTTATTTACATCGTTACTTTCCCCTGTATAACCACACCATGTCAACGCGGTGCAACAAAACGTTACCTTAAATTGGGGACACCGGTACTAGGCCAAGCCTTTCGACAATACCGCCCCCCCCCAAAAAAAGCATGACAACAATACGCAAAAGATGCAATAAGCACTTTGCTTTATGGCAAAATTCACGGTGCTCAATTCAGAAGGAGGTTTCGGAGTTTGAAATTCGCTATATTCTGATTTTTAATCGATTTCTGCTAAATATTGAAATTTCTTAGAAAAGGTGAATTGGTACCCGTAACTCATCAACTAGTTCTGGGTACCACACAAACGTCAAGTACAGTTTTCTTAGAAAGTCAGTCAGTCTGATTTCTAGACAGACATCCTGTCTGATTTCCAGGCATCGTACATCGAAGCACAATTCGGCGATAGGCTATACGTGTACTATTCAGATTTGGTGAAGACAATCTGTTCGGCGTAAATATCGGCTGAGTTTAACAGCCTGAATATTTAAGTTTGACATGGCATTATTATATAACGGGATATTGTCGCGAGCGATCCCTGGTAAACAAATCTGCAAACACTGGGCAAACGAAAGCGAGTGCAACTACAAAGAAGTCTGAATGCAACCGTCACCCTGTCGGTGCATCATCATTTCACGCTACCGCAGTGACAGCTAACCCCAAGGTCAAAATTACTTGGGTGCAATTATGTTACATTACATTAAACGGTTTCAATTACGTCGGCTGAACTTAGAGAACGGTGCCATACTTTGATTGAATACTTTGAGTTCCAGCCCAGGCAAGGCGGATAGTCAAAAGAATGTTTGCTATAGGTATAGGTGCAGTTCCAAACGGCTCAACGACACCCCCCCCCCCATGCACACGCACACTGTCCACGGCACTCAAGCTCTCGAGTGTCGTTTAGAGATCTTTGCCGAGGGCCGTCGAGTCGGTCTCACGGTCGACCTATTGCCACGGTATCTTGTGTAATACCGGATACTAAGTAAACTGTTCACTGGCTACTTGCATATCCACGAGAGGGGCACTTAAGGCAAATCCAGTTCCCCTTTTACTTCAGGGAAAATGGACTTTCTATGAGCCAATATTATTTCCTCACAGTGTGGCCTGTTAATGTCAGCACAAATGTATGAACTCAACGCATACATATTTTTGGTCGTACCCAACGATGACGAGAGGTTTCTATTTTGAGAGTCCTGGCAGTCGACACCGGGAAAGAAATGCAATGCACATCAACAATCATATTGCAATCCCTTTTGCCTGGTAGTTACGCAAAGTAACCTTCCCTTGAGACAACCCTCTCATAAACGACATAACCGTTCAAGTGGTTTGCCCACATTCCTTCTGTTGCTTGACGGTATGTATCCCGTCACTGCGAATTGCTGTGTCAAATTTGTCAATAATCTGACCTCCAAAACCAACCACAAATATCCCGATCGCATCCAACCAAAATACTCGGACTTTCCTCTAGAGGTTCAAAACCAGAAGTTTCCGGCCCATAAACCACGTTCATCGGGTATGCAGCTACCTCTCCACATTTTCATCGACCGGTTCCACTTAATTAATTGAAACAGTCCGAAGGGACCCAAACAAACCTCTAGTGTCACCTTCATAGGTACCCGCCCCATTGGATGTCCATGCACTGTTAGTGTTAACGAGGTCCGCAATGAGTCTATAACAAAATACAGGTCCGAAAGCTATAACACTATAACAGATCATCGTGAATTGGGAAATTCACACTGAGTTCCTTGCTCTGTGGTTAAGACCAGAACAGAAACCATTTACAAAAACAAGAGAACGAACAAAAATTTTTTTTTCATGTAGACACTCACATGCACGGAAACGGAAAACAGAATAGTAAGAGGCCTGTCAAATGGGCCTTGGCAATAACAGTACGTGTAGATTCGTTCGTGACAAATGGTAAGACTTTAATAAAGCAAGTTATTTTATCTGACAATAGTTAAATTGACAAGACAACATGCTTCATCCGGTCAGTCTGACGAGCTTGTCAAAACAACGAGTGACATCCTGTCATTTCTAGGGAATCTAAAAACAAATTGACAGTATGGCAAATCTTTTTTCGAACACTGACTCTCGAGGAAACCTTCCTGGCCTTATCAGCGATTTAATGCTTATTACTAGTATTATTCTAGTCTCTTTAATTACAAGTAAGGTTCCAATTATTACACATGATCAGCTACATTGGCCCAGCTAGCAATACAACATACTGCGCTATTATGCAATAGGCGGAAATTGTGAGTAATGTGTGCACTGCACGTAACATCGCGTTCCTGTGGCGGACGCCCTTCCTTGGTAATGGGGCAAAATTAAATAAACAACCTTTCTGTGAAAACAAGTTCCTCCGCAAAATGAATCAGACACCTGAAACTGAATCTGGTGTAGCGTAGGTCAAGTGTGAACTTCGGGGGAGAATACGGATAACACACGAGGGAGGTAAAAGTTGGAGTCCATTAACCGGACAGACAAGCGGGATTTCACTGGCAACATAAACATGATTTAATGCAACCTGCAATCTTTCCCGCCCAACATAGTCGTCCATGACTGCCAGAAACATTTTAGGTTCATACTTCTATTTTTCGTTGCTCAACATCAACTAATCAGTCAGCCAATCGGTCACCTCAGCAAAGTGATATCAATACATGTACAACAGTCATCTCCGGATGGATAGAATGGTTGAACACGCATGGCTACAGTACATCACTACTCGTGGAGTACAGGCTTAGACAGTGGGCCTAGGCAGAAAAAATGAAGAATTTATATCCAGGGCCTACCCTAAATGTAATACGGAGAGAAGAATTTCTCCTACACCAAAAGGCTCCATGGATCACAACCAAGGTTATAGTACAAGTGTCACATCAGAAAAAAAATGTCCTTGGTCTAGGTCCTCGCCTAGGTCACAGCCGCGCCCTTGCCAACAAATCCTGCATAATGCGCAAATTGACAGACGGCTTCAGCAGGCAAAGTTGCTGCGAGTAGAAAGCTGAATCATCCGCTTGACGAATGTTATCGCTCAAAATTAATGTTATCACTGTGAATGCGGAAACACAGGGTCGGTGATAAGGAGCTCAACCAAAACTTGGCCGAACACTTGGTGAGAGACGGTGTCATGTCTAATGAAGTCTTCCTTGACTGTGACTGGAAACGACACGAGATAAAATAACACGAGACAACTAGATATTTCCATCGAAAATGTCCGCGTGAACTCTCTACCCCGCAATACGTTGCTTCATTCTTGCTGAAACAGTCCACTTCATCAGGAAGATCGCCCCCGCTTATGACAATGACTGACCTCAAAAGGACGACCGGTGCTTATACAAAATTACAAGCATTTTAGGTTTTGCTTAGCATAAATTGTCTGGTTGTACTTGCTTGATCTGTCAGTCCTGAAAAAAGTTGTTTTTTAATTTCATAAATTACCATTGAAAGGTTGTTCCCTAATTAAACACTTTTTAACCGAATGTAAACAAGCCAAAATACATGCTCTCGCGCAGTCCTTCTCCTCTTTTCTGGTAGGAAAAACTCACCCAGTTGGATTCCTGGAAGACACCACGTACCGGACCGATCTCCACCCCTGCCTGCTCCCACTCCCAGGCCCCTGAGCCCTGGTCGAATCCAAAAGCACACACAGTAAAACAATAGCGAAGACCAACATAAGTGTGGCGCGCGCTGGGCGAAACATCCTGAGTTTCATGACCATCAGCTGTGGTTGCCAGCGACGATCTGAACGTCAGATGCACTGAGTATCTCTGACTGACTGGCTGTGAAAGCGTATGTGCGCGTGACAGTGTAGAAGCACAAACGAAGAGACAAACCAGTCTGGTCGTGGTATTAGTCACTTCTCCGAACTTCCTGAGATTCCCTGATCGAGACAACGCCTGGGCCTAGCTGAGCGAGTCGATATCAGCAGTCTGGGTTTGCCCAGCGTGTGTATGGCCAGTTTCCCGGCCGGAACGTGCGTGCGTTCATACATCAACACGCGGCCTACACTCAACCGTTCGGTATCGGGGAGCTATGTGCGTGGGTGACATGGATCAAGTAGTTAGATTGCATTGCCATCAATACCCATGTATTCCTAGCTCTGTATGGTTCTATTGAGTCGTTAGGTAAGATCCACTTCGAGGTCGAAGTAATCCCTCTAGTCAGATATCTCAGGCGGTCCGGACATTAAAGGTTGTCTGCATGATTATTTCAAGCGGAATTTTTCTTTTAAGAGTTGCGACATTAATTTCTAAGTGTTTGTGTTTTGTTTCCACTGTGGAAAACGAGTAGGCCTAACTAAACGAGTAGGCCTCACACCTCAGCAGTTAACGAGTAAATTGTCGCGGGTTCGATTCTAAGTAAAGGCTTGCTTCCTAAAAAAAAGATATACACATCGAGACTATTTTGCTATAGAGGCTTCTAATTGTGGCATAGCCTTCGCAGCACAACGGTTATAGAGCGCTGGTCTTGTAAACTAAGAGGAAGTGGGTTCAAATCTCGCTTAAGGCTTACAGTGGCACTTTGGAAAACAAAGGAACTTTTGCTAATCTTTTCATTTCGATGTAGCATCGTTAGTCCGGATCTCAGTGAAGATTTTATGGCTACTTTTTTCAAGATCATTTTTTTTTCAAGATCATAAAACGACTAGATGCCTTAAAACACAAGTGAAGTCTAAACCAAAGGCAGACGTCATGTCCCATTGCCGTCAGCATTTCCCTTCCTCCCTGGATACACTGAGCATGGACCCAGGAGCCACTACCTCGAGTGCCTTCATAAGCTGTGATTGAAGCCAGTTAGGAAACGACTTGATTGATACTGGGTGGTCTTACAAGGTGTTGAATTCTCGGCAAAGATTTTTCCCCGTCTCCGAGTGACCTTTTGCCACATACGTAGATGAATACACGACGTTCGGGTTGGCCTATCTTGAGAGCCAAGAACCCTCCAGATCATGAAGATGTCTAGGATGGGCTTGTCTATATGTTTAGCTCACATTTCAAGAGATCTCTCTGTATCGCTGATCTTGATATGTTCCTTCGAGATCTCGATTGGAACTAGTTCATCTTTCTTCAGAGGAAAAATGAGAAATTCAATAGATTATAATCTGCTGGTCTAATCGGATTTGATTTTAATTTGTTACATGTGACGAGGTTTCTTTGAAACGGTTCAAGGATATGGAAGAAAACAGTAGAACTTTCAGAGATTGAATAAATTGGCATCCAAAGGTAAAAGAATATTGGAAAATTCGCCATCGCCTCACACCCATATCAAGAAAATTACGTCGACAACAAACGTGGAACGTTTAATTGTGTGTTTTAAAAATTATTATTATTTCAAAAGAACTAGCGAAAGGACTCTAATTTGGAGCAAACACCAACATCTCATTTTTACAGACACCTGTCCGAATAAGCTCTGATCTTTTGACCGTGCCACTGCACAGTGCATCCGTTTGACCGCCGAACGAGTTGCACCTGTGGAAGTGATGCGTCTGGGCCATGTCTACAACCTGTCCTGTGATATGACAGCCGCGCGTAAATCAACCCAACAAGCAGGAGGGTAACAAGATGTGATTGATAGCGATGGGGACTGACAGTGTACATGTATTTACAAAGTATCCATACCGTTTAATCACTTGCATTCTTCTACGGTTTCCTCCTCCAGACGTTATACCAGGATATGCGTAAGTCTCTCTGTGTATGGCGTACTGTGTAGGTGGAGGAATAGGCGTATACGGCATATAGGCATATACGGATACGAAACCAACAATACAAGGATTCTCTCCAGGAGGTTTCTGAGAAGGGAAAACGGACAAGTAGAAATACTTCCATATTTCTATGCGCAAACGGCACCATGAAGACCTTCTGAAAGTCGAAAGATATCCTCAAAAATAACTTTTGCACAGCTGCAAAATCACGTCAAGTCCGCAAATCCTGGGTGAGATATTATTTTCTTAACTACAGAGTACAATTTGAGAGGCATTACCCCAAATGTTAACCATACAACTAAAAGATCATACTAAATGCCAGTTAAGTCCTGCTAAATGATTTCAAACGAAACGTGCCTCCACTCCAGTAAGTTCTACAGATGCCGATCCTTCCTAAGGCAATAAAAAAATCTTGCTTCTGTGGCCCCTCTGTTATGATGTCAAACACGTCACAGCAAAGACGACAAAAAATCAAGTTGCGTGAGGTTATACAAATACAAACTCTGCAAACAGGTGGTCTAAATTAAGCAGAAGTTTCACATTTCAGGAGATCATTGTCATGCCCCATCCTCAAAAGGAAAACAAGATCAATGGTTCCTTGCTGTACGGCAAAGCATAATCGTCATTTCCACTCGTCTTACGACAAGTTAAGAGCAACGACCCCACTTTACCGAGGTCGACCTTTCCTATTTCCCTGGAAGACTGGTGTTTGGCGACCCGGCGAGCTCACGAGTCATACACATTGGCCTGCAACCCCGTTGGTGAATGATGGACAAGAGGACGCAACGATCTGTCCGGTGATATTCGATCAAGATGTTTTTAGATGACCAAGTCGATGAACAAGACCATCTGAATGATTTTGTCGTCAGTGGCTGCTCTGGGTGGGAACTTAGCAATGCAACAATTGGCGTGTCTCTAGTAACACGATGAAAAACTACCACGGTGAACGCAGTTCGGCTGTGACCCAACAATATCTACCCACGTTGAAACAAATATGTTCAGACCAGTCCATATAGGATCCACACAGACCCCCATACTTTCATATTCATGAAATTTAGGCTAAAAACCTATCTGCACTTCTTGGTCTGTGTTATAAAAGAGGATGACGTATCAACTGGAATGGTTTTTTTACTTGAGGAAACCACATACAGCCTCAATATGGGCAATCAAACTGGATTATCAATCAAAAGTCACATCTGGTCGTTGCTATGTAACGAAAGATGGCAAAACCCCGTCCACTACGGCTGCGTTTGAGGACGGCAATCACACAGTAATACAAAGCGTGCCAAGATGGGCGAGCCGCTTTTAAATGCCCTCTGATCTATTAATGGCAAACTTCTGCCTCCTTTAATCCTACTAACCAACATCATAACGCTCAAATCACTCGTGACTTGCAACAAAGCCACCATAGCTCAGTGGTTAGAGCACTGGTCTTGTAAACCAGGGGTCGTGAGTTCGAATCTCACTGGTGGCTTCCACAAAGGATTGTTTTTGCACTCTTTCTTCCCTTCTCTCTTCTTTTTATGACCATTTGAACTCCATCTAATTCGAACCCTTGATGCAACGGACATCACAGTTCTGTCTGCTAGTTGTAATCCCAAAACAGCTTATCCAAAACCTGGATCGCAAGAAATACCCCCGTCCAAGTAAATATCCTTTCAATTTTGGAAGGGGGAATTTTCGGTAGCACCAAAAGCTTTCCTTAAAAAAATTCTTAGGTCTTTCATACGTAATGTGATAATTCACAAAACATCTGCATCAGACTCCGAGGCCTAAGAAACCCAAAGGTAGAGCTCCGCGCGCATACGGGACTTGACTTTGCGTTCAAGTGCACGAAAACTGAATAGCGCCCTCTTGTGCGGTGAACTTTTTCGTTGATGAAAGGAGGAACTTTTTTACACAATCTATCAATTTCTCGCATAGGGGTTTCATTGTGCAGCGTTGGCGTGATTTGCTTTGTGTGTTGGGGGACAAAAAGTGGGATGGGTACACAAGTTGAAAAACTCCGATTTTCACTCACTCTATGTTTGGGGCTAACTCTTTTAATGAAAAAGAAAACACCTTAAAAAGAAATGACATGCATACATCCTGTTCAGGTTCCAATGAGTAAAATGTATACCCTCCGACTGTCAACTCAAAATTTACAGTAATGTGCTAAACCCTAGAGATTTTCTGGTGTAGAGGGTTTAGCACAGTAAAAACTGTAATGCAGTGTCCTGACAAAACGGAGAGCACACGAGAACAGTAAGCTGTGACAGAGAATGTCTAACTGCTGGTCCTCGGTTACCACACGAAAGAAAGAACTGTGACAAGGTTTGAAGGGCTTACAATAACCAACAGAAGACTGCTTGTGTGTGTGCTAACAATACGGACAAAAGTGCTCAGGCAAAATTTGAAAGGTCTTGAAGGTGCACATCTAGAACATCGAGGATGAACCACAACAGACAGTGGATTTGTCAATGGTCATTTATGTACATCTATTATGTGACTTGTTAACTGACCTTCACTTCAGAGTGGGGATTGTTGTGGCAAGAATACAAATACATTTACATTTAAAGAAATCCTCAAGACCTTTACTCAATGTCTAGACTGTTCTCTTGAAAGTCAGCTGGCCATTAACAGTAGTTTACCATCTAAAAAGTGGACCTAAGATGACAAGCCACAATGGAATATGCGCCATCTGTAAAACTAACTCCCAAGACGTATAGTTTTCATACAGTATAGCGTTTTTCCAGGCTGGAGCTGAGTTGTGTTCCTGGGCTTGGTCGAACCATTATGAAGGGAGGAACTGAGCCACTGTACAGACACCAGTCTGATTTGACCACAATCCCAACTCCTGGCAACTGACATTCTTTCATCCAGAAAAGTCAGGTTGACAAAGGAATCTCTTGGCGCGAGAGTCTTATGTCTTGCCTTCCCCTAGCTTATTGGAGCACTCCAGAAGGGCGTCATGGATCTCCTTGGCGTAGGCGACCTGTGATTTGACCGTGGAGACGTACTGGCTGTAGGTCTGGCTCTCCCCGCTGTTTGTCGGCTCCGATTTGGCAGTGGACACCGGGAGAGGGGTGTGGCGAATGCTGTCCACATACTGGTTGGAGCAGTCTAGGGCTAATCGCTGAAGGAGGCAAGAACAACCACCAAGAGGGGAACAAATTCACATCAGATTAGGAAAAAGGTAATTTCAATACAAAGGCACCATCTTGAACAAAAAATGAACCAACCTAGAACCAAAATGAACCACAAGTGAACCAAATCTTGAGAACTCACCAAATGAAGCTCCACTTGATCACAGATGGAGTAGAACTCCTCTAAACTTTTGTCAAATCGTTGAGGGATGTTATCACTTGCTTTCCTGCACAGATAAAGAACATGACAACTGTTTGAGGAAATTGCAGTGTTTTTTTTTCTGCCAAAGATTGGGTTAGTGTGCCAATTATGAGTGCTCTGTGTACCAAGACTGAACTACCTGCACGGCTGAACCTTTACATTCAAGGACACAGAGATTGATGACTGTTGTTAAGTCACTATGCTACCATGTGTGGGTGCAAATCCTCTTAAAGAAGTCATAATCCTTGGCAAGTGCCTTTAACCACTTACCATCGGTTTCCAGTACTAGACACGTATTCTTTTATGTGAGGCCGGGGTCTCCGAAATGGGACGAAGGGAACTGGGCCTTGTAACAAAAGACTGTACTCGTAACAAAAGACCAGGCTGCTGGGCATTACTAACATTTTTTCATTCTCAATAGTGGAGATAATCCAGCCTTGTTTTGAAACAGTACACCAGGGTTTGGGGCATTTAGTACGAGCGGATTACCATTGGGAACAAAAGCTCTCCACCACTGCAGGGATGAGCCTCACAGTACAGCTGCACGCTAATCTGGGTTATGAAAAGAGGTCAGCAGCACACTGTGCCAGTTTCTTGAACAAAAGAAAATTACACCGCAAAATCTGGGCTCTTTTTGCAAGGTGGCAGGCCTGGCTGAAATAGTCCAGCTTCAAGTCCAGTAAATGAAGATAAGAATTTTAAAGAATTTTGAAAACAGAAAAAAATGATAGCAATCCCACCCCAGCATCATCGACATTGATAACTGCCACCAGCACGAAGTGGTTAAACACACAAGTAGAAAAAGGTAAAAGACTTGGTTCCCATCTCCTCCCTCCCCTTTTGGCTCAACCGTACTGTATGATCTGGTACTTACTGTGATGCATTGTCAATCAAGGCTGAGTGATGGAAACCCAAAGCTGCAATTTTCATCAAATTCTGGAGTAAATATTCAAAATTGGAAAGAAAAGGAACAGAATCTGAAAGATCTTGACAGTGAAGAGTTTGCAGTGTTCTAGAATAACACCAGCCAATGTCAATCATACATGAGGTTAGTGGTTACGGGTCAAGAAAATCTCAAGAGATGTGTGGCTGCAGTTTTCACATGAAAGAGAGGTGCTGTCATTCAGGGTTCACTGGAATCAGGTATTTGCCTGCCATGCGGTTAAGTATGTACATGTACATGGATGTATAAGGATATGAAACAAATGATATTATATCTAGAAATACATGTATAGAGGCCCTCTGTTGTCAACTTGTCCCCAGTTAGAAACTGTGTGCATATCAAATGAGGGAAATTGCTAAATGCACTCAGAACAAACACCAGAAGTCAGAAGGCCAACATTAAGTTGTCAGTGTATACCAAGTAACACACAGAGGCACATCAGTTTGGAAGGAGATGGTAAGCTAGAGGTAGTAAACTACTCCAGCAGTGGTTACTGGCCTTGTTTGTTTATCTGCTGCAGGTCACAGTATTCATAGAGTATTTGTATGAAAGGAACAAATGAGTTTGGAAACAAATACCAGATCTAACTTGGAAAGAGTTCCACATAAGCACAACACAAATTTCCCCTTCAAATGTTATAACAGCCATCAGAAAGTGATTACATGTCCTAAAAAGTGATAGAATACTGAAGCATTTGCTTAGAAAACTTGCGGTTTTTTTTTCAGACTAGTCTCTTGGTTTGTGCATAGGGGTATCAAGTGTTGTCTGCATATGGAACTCTTTGCTGTAACTTTTCTGTAAGCCCGTAAATTTTACAGTTTATGAATACAAGGTTACCACCGGCAACGAGAAATGTCTACAGTACAAGAAAGAAAAGTTGTGGTTTTATTTCAGTTGCTGAATTCGCTTAAAGATGTAAACTAACTAAACTTATTACCGACAGTGACTCTTTCAAGTGAGGAATCAGCGCTTTCACTCGGGAAATCGGATCCAAATCTAACTGTGACTGTTGTTGGGCCGGCTGAGATGGCTGAGCGGGCTGAGGCTGACTGGCCACTGTAGTACTGCCCGCTGCTGGTGAGGCTCCTAACTGGGTTCCCGGTGTTCCGGACTGACTCTGGCTACCAGGTTGTGAAAGCGGCGACGGGCCCCGAGAAGCCATGCTTAAAGGATGAGAAATGAGGGTCTTTGAAAAGTTAAATTGTGGAAAAAACAGCCTTTCCAACCACGAGTCCAACCGTGCAAATGTTTGGTTCTTAAAAACTAAAAGGTTGTTCAATCAGTTGAGCCCGGTCCAAGATGCACACGTTCACCGGCAGAGGGTCTCTGGGCACTAGACTAAATAAATATACGCATCTAAAACGATCCGAAAAAATAATGGCAAAGTAGAGGGCGCTATACAGATCCCATATATCTTTGGATTTTTTATACGCCAAAACGTCCTCTTTTAAAATGGCTTACTACTGGTGTGAATACTTTTCTGTCAGATTATTTAAATGTAGTCCTGGAGCAATGATGAACAAATTGGAAAAGAAAATTCTAATTTTTTTACGTGTTTAACAACTTTGCTGATAAATTATCAAAACTGCAACAAAAACGTGGTCTTATTGCTTCGCCCACAGATTTCCCCTTCCGTACGGTCAGTGATTTTTGGTTCAGAGAAGGCGCTATAGTATACATTGTCTCTCTTGCAGGTGTATACAAATACTAGGTTTGCAGAAAACCCTGATATAATCTGAATGCTGAGGATCAGCAGGGCGATGCCGATTTCTGCCATGTCTATTTGTTAACATTCCCGTCAAGCGCGTCGCTATTTGTAGTGGTGGTTTACAAATACTGAATTCGGTAACATGGTGTGATGAACTCAGTGGTTTATTGTTTGCCCCAAACTCAGGAGGGCATAGTCATCGGAGAGTTGTAGCAGTTGAAAAAAACAAAACAAAACAAAACCAAAAAACAAACAAACAAAGAAACGCGTTGAGAAAGGTAATTATGAACGCCACCGTACCCAATCTAGGCCCCTGTCGCTTGATCGGCACGTGACGTTGCAAGTGCACCATTAAGATTCAGTACTTGATCATGTGCACAGGCTTATTCGTAGCACTTCAGGTAATTCACTGCAATTCCCTATCGGTTTTTTTTTAACAATTTACTTTTTAGGGTGATTATCCCGATCGGCACGGAAATTTCGCCCTGCTCCAGAGAAGAACATCAAACTGTAGACAAGACTTTTCTTATGAGCATTTCCAACATCTTTGAGAAGTTTGACTATTTTTCCTGTCTTTTGGTTTAAGTGAGGATCGTCGTAGCCGCTGACCTTCAGTTTAAGCATGGTTTTAAGTATCACCTGTTCTACTCCGCGACGGGCACGCGGTCTGCAAGCGTTGAAGACAAGATAGCCTGCAGACAACACTTCGCAATCTACTAAAAGCAAAGTTTCACATCGAACAAGTGCGCCCTCTGACTAGATTTCTTATCGGATCTTATTTACGATGATAATACCAGTCTCGTCTACATGCAGTTGGTGAGACGATGTAGCGCGTGCTATTTTCTCAATTTGTACCCTTCGTAACTTACCCCACCTTCGATGATTTTATACAGTTAAAATGGCACCAGTGCCACCAACGATACAAAGTGGGGAAAAGAGAAGTGACCGGGACAGGAAGTAAGTACTTTAGAAACACAGATAAACTTTAAATCCAGCTTAATAAGTTAATGATCATGATGGCTGAGTGATGGGATGGGGAATGGTGAATTTAGCATGTTTAGGGACCTCGTTCCTATAACAGAAGGGAGAACCACATTGTAACTTTTGGATTCCCCTGGGTAGATGACTGTGACATCATGCTCAATAACTGTCTGTAGGGTTGATGTTATGAAAAGAGTGCAGGGCTTTGTGTTTTGAGGGAAATTATGAGGGGAAACTGGGGGTGTTTCAACACATGACACATGGTGGAGTCAAATATTTGCGTGGCTGGCTTATCACTGCACTCAGTAAGAAAGTCGCATTTTCTCACACTTTACAATTTGGAATTTCCAAAATACAGGGTTAGGGCAGTTCAGACAGTGTTGCCTTTGGTTTTTCAGAAGAATGACCAGTCTTTCATGCATTAAAATGACCAAAACTTGAGGGGTCCCCAAATTCACATTCCCCATGTGATGAATCGAGTTGGCTAATGTCAGGCTTAACTTACTTAACATTACAAGCCACCCATGGTCACTAGTACTCTATGTAACTTGTAGCCTTGTGACTTTGAATGGGTTTGTAACGCTATTGATAGTATTGTTGTTTTTCCCTAAAGTGGTAGGCCCTATATCAGCCATCAGAAAGTGATAACATGTCTTATAGAGTAAAATTTAACGGGAAAAATAGAACGTGTCATTTTTCAAACCATAAGTGTACTCTGATTTGACAGGCTGATGTCAAATCTGGTTACGTTTGGTAATGTACCATTGTAGGGAAAAATTGGTGATATCCATGGGGATCGTGGAATGCTTCCTGTCTGGGCATTCTCTCCCCAGGATCGCAATACACCCCCATAAAGCTCACCTAATAAGTACATGTATTTAACCTTAATAATAAACACATGTAACGTCTTTGACTGAATAGTTACCAGGTCCCTGACATGCCTGATTTCACCATGAACTATGAAACAAACCAGACTTCATCATGGACCTAGCAACCATAAAGTCATAGATGTTTAATACATCATACATGTATTGGGTGTGACTGGCTGATCAGCACAGTCGCTTGTAAAAGTTGCTCCCTGTGATCAGCTGTTCTGGTATGAAATCTGTAACTTTACTTCTTTGTGTTCGAAGTCTTCTACAACTGTACATCAGAAAGACAAGGCGATTGGCTGATGGCAAAATTATTGACAAATCATGGATTCATCGACCAATAGTGCAACGATCAAACCATTGCGTAGAGTTACTGATCACATCCACCATGTACAATTCCAATACCATACAATCTACAGTGTACAAGTACCCATCACGCTAGACGGTAGGAATTTACGTTTAATTTGAAAAACATTTAGAAAACTTAGTTTCCCATATTGTCATTGAACACTTTAAATACAACAAATTGTATACAATGTAAATAGTTGACATAAAGTTCCGATGATGAATTCCTTTGATATGACCGAGCAGTAAAGTGCTCTGAAAATCAGATTACATTTTACAGGCATCTTTTTCAATAAAAATGAATGCCAGATTGCGTCAATTAAAATGTCAAACCTCTAAAAGGGGTGGTTCCATTTAAATGTTTGGGAAAATCTGTAAACGGATTTGGAACTTTTTTTGTTTAAATGTTTAAACCCTTGATCACATCCCTTACACACAATGCAGTACAATCTACAATTTACTGATACTTTCATATCCTAGGACCCTTTCTGCTTCAAGGGAAAACATGAAGAAGTTTTGTTGATTGATTTCTCATTTTAACCCCTTCGCGCCGGGAGACGGTAAGAGCCGCCGTAAAAATTGAGATCCACAGCCCGCTTTTCAGCTATTATTCTCGGCCCACGCTCGAGCGAACACGGTGAGAGAAGGCAGACCCTGGCTCTTGTATATATGGTGATTGGCCTTTGTGTGTAGCCCAGAAATGAAAAGACCGAATTTGCATCATAATCACCAGCTTCACAATAGGCCCCACTTTGAAAAGAGGCAACGGGAATGTGGAAGCGTGAGTAGAGCCGCATGCCACCGTTCACTGTGTAATTCAAAGCGTGCAGAGCACGCAGGGCCACAAACTGAGAATTTGCAGTTTGGCAGGTGGCCTTCATGGCCAAGCGAGGCTGGAATTCTAGGAGTCGGCTTTCGGAAAAAAATTCCCGTCGTTGAGGGGTTAAGAAAAAATCACATGAAACTAGATGTCAGAAAATGCCCTAGATATTTTCTCTCTGTCATAAATTCTGCAAATGTTGTCAATGTTTTATGGAAATGTTGTTATTTGATATTCTTAATTTCTTCTGGATCCTTTGTGTATTTTGAACATTCAATTTGATACCTGATTTTTTTCCTTGCATTTTGGATTTTTTCAGATCCAGAGGAACTGTGCCAGGAAAGTAAGTTTTAGAATATTCTCTTGAAAAAAATGATTTTGTAAAACTGCTGTTAACATTGAATAATTTAAAGAACTTGTGGTTTTGTAAATCCAAATTCGAGGTCTCTGTTCAGTTTAGAGAAGCTTTTTCTTCAGAATGTGATGCCAGAGAACTAACTCCATGTCAAATCTTGAGACTTGGTCCCAATGGGCAGTTTCCAAGATGGGTCATTCGGTAGTCAGGTTTCATGTAACAGAATGTTCCACTTGAGGGGTGACTACTGTCTCAATTCTTCAAAATCCTCTGGGGATTCCTGTCATGTTGAGGCAGTGCAAATGATATCCTGGCGTAGAAGGGATGATCTTACCTGTTATTTAGGCCAGGATTTATGCATGGCTGAGTGTGAACTTTGACACAATGCATTCTTCATTATCAGTTGACCTTTGACCTGCTGACCTTTGACCCACAGGTCCGATCTAGTATGCCGCATCAAGTACGGCAACAACCTACCAGACATACCTTTTGACCCCAAGTTCATCACCTACCCCTTCGAGGCCAACCGGTTCGTCAAATACAACGCCACGTCACTGGAGCGCAACTACAAACATGAGCTGCTGGCTGAGCATGACCTCGGGGTCACAATCGATCTCATCAACCCAGACACATACAGGATAGATCCTCACGGTACGTTTGGGTTCCTGTCTCTTCCTTGAGAAACCGAGTAAACCATTCATACCAGGAAACTGACTAGATGCTTCTGTAATAACTTGAAAGATGAATCAAGAAATCAGCTGGAGGGGGTTTTGAGCCTGTGACCTCTGGAACGCCACGCTGGTGGTTAACTGACTGAGTTGACCAGCCTTATATTGATTGTTCATCCTTGTTGTCAGCTTTGTTTCGGTGGCGCTAGTCAGAAGCACGGGCTAGTATGTGATGCAACCAGGTGTCACACTCAAAGCAACGTAAGCAATGTTGCAAATATTGTGGAATTGGGTAAATGGGATCAATCAGAGATTATTTAAAGCTATCTGTATACAAATAAATAAATCATGAAACAAATTACGAAGTGAATGTGTAACAGGGGTAAGTTGGTACAGACTCTACAGAGTGGGATAGGGGCAGTAAGAGGATTCAGTCATTCAAGACTAAAAAAGAATTTATCTCAACGCTGAGCTTCGAGCTCAGGCTATATGGTTATTTAACGTCATTATTCAGTATTCAAAAATCATTCAAAAATGGAAAATTTAAAATGCTGTCCGCAATTTCATGTGCGTTTGTCATTTCATAAAATTCGCACTAGTGTCTTTTTCTCTGTGATGATAGCTTATCTAGACCCAGCTGATGAGAAGTTGCTCGAAGAGGAAATTTCAACACCAGGAGATTCCAAGAGGTAATGTCTAGCAGTTGGACTCAGTTTTCAAGAAGTTACATAGTAACAGACAGAGTTTTGTTTTGTAAGCTATTGGAGTATTACTTTGCTGTTTAGAAGAGACGAACAGGTGAAAGACTAGAATAAAGTGATATATTGTCTGACTGGATGGAGTGCTTGTAGAACAGTGGAGGTGGCTTGAAATGTGCTGTTATTTGGGAAGAAGGCAAGTTGTTCTTAACAAGGGATAGTGTTATGCCGTCTCCAGGGTGTACATCATGCGCCAATGGAAAGTGTAAGCAGTACTGAGTTGGGATCAGTTTATGCTGGTGCTGGCATATTCCCAAGTCTTGGGTTTTCTGTAAACAATGCAATTCAAACATTGACTATCTGTTTTCAGATCGAGGCAGCACACGAAGGCCGTGTCTTGGTTGAGAAAGACGGAGTACATCTCTAGTGAATACAACAGATCACAGTATAGCCGAGACAAAGTCGAGACAAAGTAAGAAGATCATCTTTGCCCTTCCACTTGTCCTTTGGGGACTGCCTAAGTTCTTTTCCACCACTCTCCGAATTTTGCCCATCACCGTGTGTGTGGGGGTATGTTTTTGATGTTACAAATGCTTGGAATTCAGCACCTGTTAGGGCCATATTCGAATATAACGTTCAGAGATGTTTCTCGAAAGTACTTTCAGGGGAGAAGCAAAACTGTCGCCTCTTCAAACGTTAGGAAATAATTTCTGGAATACATTTTAGGCGGACGTTTTGTTTGCAGTCATGTTTTGGAAAAGTATACGAGATATGGATTCCTCTTGTTTTACAACTGAGCAACCTTACATCATAAAAAACCTCTCAATCTACATCCTGATGAAATCATGCAGTTTAAAGACAGTTGAGCTGAAAAGCATGCTTTCAAGAAATTCACTAACTTGTTCATTTATTCCATGAAATGAATTTGATTCTTGTTTTTTAACGCAGGGTCGCCTATCATCTGAAAAAGCAATTTAACGAAGAGAATTTATACAAAGTAAGTCATTCAGTATTACCTGGTCAGTTGTGCTTCTCAAGGAGCGTGACGTAACAGTTTGGTACTAAGAATTTCCCCTCTTGAGTTTCTTCAGGGTTGGTTTTATTATGGCAACAGGCGTGATTGATAGAACCCCAAACCAAAACATAGTAATTGATGATGCAATTACGCGGTGGAAATACACAGAGAGATGCAGTGTTCTTGATTGGGCTTGGGCCAAATTTGATGCAACTGTTGAGGGCACAAATCTGCTTAGCAAGGGAAAGTATTACTTACCAGTCATTGTTACCATCCAGAATGCCGTGCGGTGCATATCGCTATTGATCGGACCATTGCCAACTTTTGCTTCTCTGGAAAATTGGTTTCACATGATTTCTGGTATTCACTTTCATGAAGTTGGACCTCTGCCTGTGCAAACAATAGTGCACAATTTGCATTCAACTTATGCATAATGTGGGACACTTTGCTAAATGTGGTTCACTGTTTTAATTGGATGTGTTGTAGTCTTCTAGCTCTTGATACTAGGTGCACAGGTGCATATGTTGAAACTGTCTGCCGTATATCTTATCCTTATTCTCATTTATTGCCTTTTTTTTCAGGACCAAGCGAGTCAGATTGCAGCAATAGAAAAGACATTTGAAGATGCCAAAATACCGGTGAGTTTTTCAAAAATGGCAGTGTTTGGCCATTGTGTGTGCCCCCGCTTCTTTGCCTGTGCAGACGTAATTTCCACATAATAGGCTTTGTTGTGATGTCGTTGATTTCTTGGAAGCTTTTTTGGTGGAGGGGATTTTGAAAGACCTGGAAAAAGTTTGAATGAATATTATTCCATCAAAACTCCCTTCTTTAGTAAAGCCTAGCACATTTTGTGTAAAGTTGATTTGAAATTTCTACCTATTCAAAATAAGAGTCGTGCCTTTACGATAACTGACTGAAAAAAAATCCTCTGAAGGCTTCTCATTACAATAAATGATATTTGTTTGAATGAGGTTGGATTGTTTTTGGTGGCAGACTATTTCGGATGGATTTTTCTCCTCTTTTTTCTCTCCAGATTGACCAGCACTACAGTAAGCCCCATGTCAAGCCAGTGGAGATCCTACCAGTGTTCCCAGACTTTGATGTAAGTCTGTTTCACTCAGATCCGTGACTTCTGGTGTAGCCAGGCCAGTGTGTCATGCTTCGTTAAAGAAGTGTATCCACTCTGATTTCTGGGACCCGTGGCTTTATTGGTGTTCTGAGTTGTTTTACCTCGGCTGAATCGAACACGAATTTTTACCTCTGGTTTTCAAGTGCCTCACTTTGGAAATTGGAAATTCTGTTCATGAGGACGGTAGGCTGACTCGTTTCTTCAAATTCTGTCATGTGGTAAGAAAAAGTGTTCCATTTTAACACACAGGGATATAAAATGCAAGTTATGGGACGCACCATCTTGATCACTGGAAAGGTTGAGTTGCTCGTTAACGTCCAAATGAGTTCCTGTGTTTTTGTAGAAAGGATCAAATGTTAATGCCTTTTTTTTTTGTGGCTCAGATGTGGATCCACCCTTGCGCTCAGGTCATCTTTGATTCAGACCCTGCTGTCCGAGGCAAATCGGTTGCCGCCCAGGTTGAGGAGATGTCACAGGCTATGATCAGGTGAGCCAACTTACAAGAACTGGAGGGCTCTGTCTCCTGCCTGTTGATGGCTGTCGTCCTTACCGTTTTGTTTGAAATAGTCATTCACAAATATGAGTTATTGATATGCATGCTGTGAAAAATAGTAAGCAGAAAAGTTGCCCTAGCATTTTGTTTTCTGTAACATTTCTTAGAACATTTGATTTGAACAACTTGTTTGTCAATGGATACTCACATGTTCTTTATCAAACGAGGTGCAGAGGACTGTATGATACCATTGGGTGTGTTGTTAATCTTTCCCTGGTTTCCAGAGGTATGGTTGATGAGGCAGGGGACCAGTTTGTTGGCTATTTCCTACCCACGGAAGAGACCACGGGGAAGAGGAAGCGCGATTTCCTGGATGAGATAAACTATGTTGAAGACGAAGAGTAAGTTAGATTGTCGACTTCATCCCCCCAAAAAACCTAGATCATGAAACCCAATCTCCCCTGGCATGGCTTGTGTCATCTTGTTGATGTTTCACAGGAATACCACTGAACGTTGACATTGTAGTCTCTTTATAACCCGCTTCGGCAGGCAGTGCAGAGTTTGTGGGCCCTTTCTGTTTCATGTGGATCTCAAGTTGGTTCATCAACACCAGATCTGGCCTAATGGATGGCGCGGACCAGCATTGGGATCACTGATCAAGATTCAGATCCCTGTAAAACAAACAGGCCCCTAAGTCCATAGATGTTTCTGCCAGGACCCTTGCTTAATCCTTCAAAAAATCTCAATAGAACAGTAACAATGGGACATATCCATTATTACTCAATATGATATATTCGTTATATTTAAGAAGCAGTGAGCCCCATTTAAAGTAACAGTGGCTAGGGTCTGCCTTCTTTAATCCTAAAAAATCCTCCAAACCTCCCTGTAAATTTGTAACGACTGGGGAAAGGTTGAGATAAAGTGTATTTCACAGGAAATCTGTATTTCAAAGGATCCTGAATTTTGCCGTCAACAGATATGAGTACAAACTGGCTCGGGAATACAACTGGAATGTGAAGAACAAAGCCAGCAGGGGCTACGAGGAAAACTACTTCTTTGTCTTCAGGAACGGCAAGGGTGTCTACTACGACGAACTGGAGACCAGGTGAGATTGAAACGTATGGCAGAAATATCCACTTCTTGAAGGATGAAGCCTGTGGTTACTTGGCATTTATGGGGCAACAGCTCAACAGCACTGGAAAAAACTCTGCTTTGTATATATTGCTGTGTTAGTTTTCCCTGCTGCAAGGTTTCTTTCTTTGGGACAAGTAAACTGTCTGAGTGAATGCATGCTTGCTGGAAAGAACATTGAGAGGAAAAATTAAACTCTACCAATTTGTTTTGCAATCTTCAACGATGTTTTATGGTTCAAAGTGTGGGGCCCCCTGTAAAGCATGAAGTTACGGTCAGACATTGAACTATTTCCCAACTATTTGCAGTATATGTCCAACCAAAAGCCTGATGTGGTTTGACAAAATGTCTCAAGGAAATGTCAAGGTGAAAGTCCAAAGAGCAAACTCCTGTTGGCAGTGGTTGGTGTTTTTACTCTGGTTTTTGTGATTATGACCTTAAAAACTGTGCAAGTGTTTACTTCCGTGACCCAGGTGACTGTCTAATCAGAAACTCGTCGGCAGAACGAGATCGATCACGCTGGTATGTCTCGTCTGACAATTTTTGTGGCCCAGTTTGTGCAATGCACAGGCACAGGATAAGAAGATCAGTAGCTCCTTGCACCTGGCATTCGCTTTGGACCAGTCAGCCCCCTTCTCTCGGCAGTCAACTTTTTCAAAATTTGGATAGTAATCAATTCCGTCTAACATAGTCTGACCAAACTGGAATGGAGTATAATACAGTTCTCCTGCCACTGTACATGCAAAACTCAATTCACATTTCAGAATGAGCTGGCAAACACTGTTGTAAGGAGCTGGCTGTAATGCAGTCAGACATGGTTTGGGCAAGCCCAGCATTCATTAGAAAGGCATAGTTATTCCATGTAGAATTTGACTAACATTTCTCAGAATGTAAAATACGTTAGCCCGATCGTTAAGCGTGAGTTTATCAGACAAGTTTCACCGACTCAAATGCCTGGACATATGTCAATACTATTTGTAGCTCTTGTATGTGACTGTTGATCTTTTCTTTAAACTTACCCATAGGCTGTCTTTGTTACCACCACTTCACCCTGTGGCATAAACCAAATCGCAAGCTTTCATGACTTGTCAATTTCTGTCTCTCTGACAAGATAACAGTCATTACTGCATACTATACATAATATGAATGGTCATCCAGTCTGCTTGAATCACCCTTGTTGATTTAATCATTTTGATCAGGTGGGCGTAGGTGGCCCAGAGGTTAGGGTTTGGTAACTCCTGATGATAAGGTCAGGGGTTCGAATCAAGTGACCAGTTGTGTGCCTTGGCCTCGGACAAGTCAATTTCTCCTACCTGCCTCTGTCTCCACCGAGGGGGATAAATGGGTGAGAGATGAGGGCAGACCAGAGATGACTTGTTGTGTTTCATGAACCGTGTGCACCTGAAATGGCAGTATCGAGCTGTACACTCCCCAGAGAGTTGAAATGGGTTGAGGAATGTTACTAAGCATGATGAACAGGGGTAATATGGATGTGCAGCACATCAAGAGCGTGACAGTATCGAAAACGTGCCATATAAATCTGCCTTATCAGTTTGCTCCCTGCTCTCTGTAAAACACAGGGTAAGACTTAATAAGAGAAGAGCCAAGGAAAAGGAAGGCCCATCCACCAATTCCGTCCTGGTGGTGAAGCACCGAGAGCTCGCAGAACAAGAACTTGCTGTGCAGGTAGTGTGCAATTTCATAAATTAGGAGCCGTTACTGGGGTTGCACAGTAGTACAGTGGACAGGTGGTGTGTGTGTATTGCATACCTATTCAGCCAATAGGGATGCGGTGAATTGCTAGATGCATTTGTATGCTTTCAGCTTAAGAATGTGTGTGTGTGAGTGTCTTGCCATCGCAGTTATGGCTTCCCCTCGGTATTGTCTATCCTGTTGTTCTTTTTTCCCCTCAGAAGTTCATTCACCTTTCCAAAAGTTGACTGAGGTCAAAGTTAACTGATTGTTTTCACTTGTGATAAGTTCGCTGAAAGGGTTTTCATAAACTGTTTGAAAAATGAAGATAATAGCCTCAGAATCTTGAGCAAGCAAATAGGAAAGATGAAATTGAAGTTCCTGCATATGCATTTATTTTATTTGCATAGGGTGGATTGTTAAGCTCCAGTTGAATATTGATAAGTCTTCCTCTGTGTTTGAGCGGCAGGTGTAGCGATTCGGCATATTAAAATGAAGTTGTAGTACATATTGTAAAATATAACATTCATCCTAAGTAGAACCAGAAGTCCTCGAGAAAGAGTCGGCAATATTTCGTGGATAATATTTACCCCCACTAGGAGGCCCGACTGTCTCAGCTTGACAATGTCATACACGAAGAGGAGGACGAAGAAGAGGCAGAGGAAGAAATGGCAGAAGACGTCGAGGAGAGAGAGGAGAACGAGGAGGAGATGGAGACACAGGAGGAAGAGGAGGCAGGATTGGAAGGGGAGGCGGAAGACAACGAGGACAGAGAGGAGAGCGGCGATGAGGCTCCCTCCCAGGAATCTGGTAAGAGGGTGTCTTATCTGCAAAGAAGACAGGGTCGGTTGGGACGACTCATTCAACAGAGCGCTCGGGGGTTGAAGCGAAGGCCACACGTGCCATTGAAAGTTGGTCATGCACGCTCCGTACCTCAGGGGTGCAAACATATATATATTTTACCGACACAAAGACAGACACAAAGAGAGCAGAAAAGTCTCCTGGTCTTCGGTGGGCTTTCATTTGTTCAACCGTGTCCTCCGTGGCAGAGAGTTATATTCCAGGAACAATGGACAACAGAATGCCTTGTCGTCTGTGATGGAGTTCAACCTGACTGTGCGTTGCTTCTTGTTAGGGCACATTCTTTCGTGCATGTTTCCTCCCTCCACATAGTTTTGCTTATTGTTCAGGGCCAAACACTGAATGCCAGCACGGCTTTTATGGTGGAAACGAGATGTCGTTCTTGCACCCAGGGTTTAAAGGCGAAGCCAGCGCTGAACTAAAGGCCTTCTCGATGCTCATTACCTTGCTACATGTACAGTTTTTTTAAGCCAGATTCAGCAACTTAAATTTGGTCCGCTATGCTGTGATTTTATTCTGTCACGGCAAGTCATTACCTAACTACCTCATATTTGAATAGTATAGAGTTCAGTAGGGTTAAACGGTGTCGATAAAACTCAGTTCATGATATATCAAGGATCGGCACTGACGTCTGTGGACATTAAATGACAATGTTGCATTAAATGACTTAATATCACTTTTTCAAAAAATGTAGCACTTTTTGCTTTATAGTGTGTCATTAGTGATGTTCTTTGCATTATGTGGGGCATATCTCTAGAAAAACTCCTGTAAGAAATATTTTCAGTGGTTTATGATGCACACTATGTGTGCAATGTTGGCAACATGCCATGCGGCGTTTCCACATGAGACTACAGCATTCACTAGTATCGCACACTGGCTACGGCTCTTCACCATTTGATCAAAATTTGAAGCCGTAGTCGTTGGAGATGGGACCAGAACACAGCTCACCCGTCATGCGTTACCCCATAGAATCCTGTGTGTTAACTAAATGGTACACCAGCAGCACTAGGTGAACGTACGTGGTCTCTGGCAGTGACCATTGTGAGTTCAGTGATTCATAAAACACAGAAGCTGCCATCAGAGAAGATCCTGATTGGCAATGTTTACAATGTACCGTAGGAAAAGTAGACATATGGTGTTCATTTTTTTGCTTGGTCACAAGGGCTCAGCAATTATTTCTTTCATAGGAGGGGCAGCTAAATGGGAATTCATTTTCTGTGGATAACTTTTTTAACCTAAAAAAGTGCATTCGTACTTCTGTGGTGCTGCACTTGACCAGTGAAGAATAAACTATTAACTGCTGGATGATATGTGTAGGTAGTTGACCACTTCCTTCCAGGCAACCCGTTTTTCGAGTACATAGGCTTTATATGCAGTGAAGGTTAACTGTCAGCTTTAGAGTAGTGCCCAAGAGTCCTTCATGTGGGTATAAACGGCCATTAAGTGATAAGTTTTGAATTTTGGAAGAATCTTGAAAACTTAAAATCTTGAAAAGGACTCGCCATCTTGTCTTGCTCAAGAAAAATCCACCCGGCAGCAAGTGGTTAACCATGAAATCAAGAAGTAACCAATTAAAGACAAGCATACAGTAATGCATTGTATTACAATTTATTTCAGTCTCGAGTTGTAGGACCATCGTCTCAAGTCCTTGTAAATCAAACTTGCAGTATGCAAGTTGCAATACGTATGACAGGTCTTAATCAGGCAGAAGAGTAGTGAATATATCCAAGTCTGTTTTTGTGACTTTCCATGCTGCTATTTGAAGGGGTGCACTCTTGGAAAATATCAGAGATGAATTGAATCCATCTGATGTGTGTGACAGTTCTCGTAAATACCACTGAACAATTCCATCTCATTAACTAGTTTTGATTTGATCATTTGACTTTCAAAAGATGCAGAGAATGTGGCCAGTGGCAGTGAGAGGGCCGAGAGCGAAGCGGAACAAGAAGGCAGCGAAGCGGAAGAGGTCCAGGAGCGGGAGGAAGGAGAAGAGGACGAGGAGGAGCAAATACAAGAAGAGGAGGAAGAAGCCAAGAGCGGCAGCGAGAGAGAAGAGGAAGTCCAAGAAGAAGAGGACGAAGGAGAAGAAGAAGCTGCGGCGGGCAGCGGAGAGGAAGATGTTGAAGAGGAGGACAAGGAGGCAGAGGAGGAAGAGGAAGACGAAGAAGAGGAGCAGGGAGGCGTGGAGAGAGATGAAGAGGAGATCTTCGGTAGTGCCAGCGATGTGGAATCGGGACAAGCATCAAGCGGAGAGGAGAGCGACTGATGGATTGGTTGATTGATGTTGATCAGAAGCACCCAGATGGGAGTGAAGTAGCTGATGCACCAACTTGTGGACAAACTCAAACAGGAGACGTTTTGAGAGATGAATAAATAACTTGACATTTTGGGGGCTAAGGACTATCAAATTTTTTCCCTAATCAGTTGCAGTCTGTCTTGTTAAAGAAGAGCCGGCCAATTACCTTGTTTCTGAAGGCACTGTCAGAGAGCTAGAAAGACGAACACCTAATAGCCAAATCTCTGGCGAAATACCAACATTTTCACTTATTCACCAGCATTTACGTAGCATTAGAAATCACTCATTTTGTGTAACCCAAATAATCCACCCCCAGTGTTGTATTACACTACTGTGCCAAAACTGGAAAAGGATGGAACATTTGCTCAGTTCGACAGCTCTTGAGATAACAGCTTATCACACTGTTGCATCATACAGAAACATTCCAGGCATTACTTTAACACAGGCTCCAAACAGAAAGAAGATTATGAAACCTGGTTACATCAGGACTACTGTCCTTACTATTTTGGTCATTGTTAAGCCATTTGAAGAGATGCCAGGGTTGTAATATCAAACTGAGCAGATGCCCTCACAGTGGTATTTATTTAGCAGGATATAACACGACAGACTCCTTGGCTGTCGTTATTGTATTTTAGAGGTGGAAAGACAAGCCGATGTCATATTAGAAAACCTCCCTTCCCAGGTCAGATTGAAAGCCTAGAGTCACGATAAGGATGATCTTGCAGCACGATCAAGTCTCAGTGTTGATTTGTTAAAGTCTAATAACACGCCTTATGCTGTGAGGGAAGAATGATGCTTTATACTTGGTAAAACTCGAGTTGGTTAAATCCACTTTTCTTGTTTTAATGCAGAAGTGCATCCAGCCATTTTGCATTGTCATAAATTCTCTTTGAACCACCACTTTTTTTTAATACAGAAGTGTTTTTATAGTTTTTATGTCACCAAGACTAAAAATGGCTTTAAATCAGAAAGTTCCTGGAGGTATACTGTATTTGTTAAAAATAAAGCCACAGAAATGCTCAATTTGATACCTTGTGACACCACAAGAATAGAACTATGTACTGATAATAGCTAATTTTGTTTAGATGTGCACCTTTCTATGGAACCAGTGGGGCTCCATGATCCTGTGAGCACCATAAAAAGTGCACACATCAACAAAGTATAGCATCATCATTAAAGAGGGTCTGTTCTGTTAAGGTACTGTAAAAACTGATGCTGCTCAAGTTCTGTTAATTCCAACCCTCGCATTACTCCCACATCATATCCCCCTTTAACTCGTAGTGCTTAAATTTGGAGAGTGTTTTCATGAATGCAATTTTCCATCAATTAGTTAGGCTTGAATGACAGGTACCTGTGCTGGTGAGGTGTGCAGTTAAAGCCATGATGGCTCAGGTTGGGGAAGATGACTCGTTCAATTATTGACCGGTAAATCCAGCAATGAATTAAATATGGCACAGCCAATGAACCTTGTCGACGGCTATCTTTCTTTTCCCAGGCAGTGGTTTGGATTCGCAGATCTGTAGTCCGGTCGTTTTTAATAATAAAAGTGTACAGAGCACTCATAGAGTCAGTGTTTCTTTTGTGTGTGTTTTATTGGTAGGGAAGGTTTCATATTTTTATATCAAAACATAATTACTTTTTTTTCATCTAAAGTCTTTGATTAATCTCGCAGATTAAACATCAGCAGGTATCCTCTTCATGACTTAGATGGTTGATTCTATTGGCATTCTCCAAAATTTTTGTTTCATTTGTTTTTGTTGGTTTAATTTGTGGCAAATCGTTCAATCCCTGAAAAGTGTGATGACTTTTTAGTTTGTAGATAAAATGAATGCAACTTGCAATCAGGGGAAAAGTTACGTTTGACGCTGAAAGAGGTAATTCGTATACCGCAAGGATGAACAGCATTTCTAGTAGAAATCCAAACCTAATAAGGTTGCAAGACATGGGCTCAAACTCCTGTACCCCCATATTCAAGGGCCATAGACGTTTACCGTGATGCTGCCATGTCTGTCTTGCCCCCTGTATACCAAATAACAAAAGTAGTACAATTCTGGCATTGCTTTCAATGACAGAAAAACAAGACTCCATTGTAGAACGATACACATGTAATAGTGCTTTAGTTTGGTGCCCCTGCCCAGCAGCCCTCTGCACCGTCAGCTGCAATAGACATTATAATTATTCACAGTTTTTCTGCATTTGACCTCCACTGAGAACCCGGCCCTTTGTGCAAAGCTGGACCGATCAATGTACCTCAGCTGGACTGTGGTTGTTTACTGTTGCCGCTGCTCTTCATAATGTAGCTGTGATGAACACTGCGATTCAACACATTTGATATCCGCACTCCTGAATGGCTCTTTACATTGCACCTGTTCCCTTGATGACATCATTACTGCATTCAAATATGTAAAAAATTGGCATCTGTGCATGCAGGCAGTCGGCAGGATTTTGTCAAGGTTTTGGTGGGGGGAGAGGGGTGGGAGGGGGAAACACTCATCGGCATCAAACTGTAGGGGTGTCAATTTCTGACATATTTTCAAGCAACTTGGTGGTTTTCATTCCCTCTCCTCCCCTTTTGTTTCTCTCGGTTGGTCTCCTTTTCCCCTGTTCCCCTTTTTTTCTCGGGAGGCACGTGCCCTCGCATGCCCACCACGTCTATGCATGTTAACCCAGAATTTGAGGCGTGTACCAAGGGTCCACCAGGTTCACTTGCAGTTGCAAATTTGAGTTGAGAAACTAGCCCAAATCATTGCTCAGGTGAAGTTATGGATTACAAGACTTACTAGACTTAAGACGAAGCAATGACACAGGAGTCTTCAAGACATCAGACGAAGCAATGACACAGGAATCTTCAAGACATAGGACAAAGCAATGACACAGGAGTCTTCAAGACATAAATGGAAGCAATGACACAGGAGTCATCAAGACAAAGAGATTCAACACAGCACAACTCACTTTGAAATGTCCGCAATATACAATTAACTTTATCAAATTCTGCAGGCAATATATTGCACATATACAGACACCTTAATGAGTTCATTTTGTTCCACTATTCATAGCCCTATGAAAATGACATAGGGTGCATTGTGTAGTACAGGTAAACATTTGTATTAAAGGTGGTTTTCACCTACGGATATTTGAAGCATGCTTACTTCCCAACTGGAATAAATTTTTCTTTATATTTACAACAGTTTTCTGTGAAACTTGCTTTAATTTGATGCTACATTGGATAATGGAATACCCTAAAGTTACAAGATCACACTATAAACAATATGATAAAATGTCTATGGATATTTTTTTTTTAAATTGGGTCTTTATACAGTTAAGTACTTGAGAAATTATTCCCATGCAAGTCTTTAAAAAAATAATATAGATCTACGTCTTGCCAAAAACACATCTCTAGTTTGAAACAAAATGCATACGAGGATAATGACCAAAAATGGAATAGAACCGATATTATAACATCAGCCTTTGTCTTCTTCACTAGGCAAATTATCAAAGCAAAATTGCATTGATTAAAGATGCATCAGGGTGACAAGGTGTATTATGACAAGTCTTCAAAGTGTAAGTTCAAGGTTTATGAAGGGATCATACAGTCTACTCCATAGTTAGTTTTGCAAGTGCTGCATCTTCCAAATGTGTGCTGGGAAGTAAACACTCTTAGCACCGATTTAATAATTAGTCAAGCTCAGTCTTATTTCTATGAATTCAAACAGAGATGACCAACAAACAATTTTCCACAATGCCCAGACCAGACAGCCATCAAGCATGCATCAGGCCACCACATATAGTTTTTGCCTTGAATTCGCCCCACTCTGTGACAAAAATCAAAGCATCAAGCATTCCTCTAACCTCCTTTTTCCAGACCCTTCTAAATTGTTTTGGCACCACTGTCCATTGCTCCCTCAAGGAAGCAAGATTTGGTATCACCCCACCCTCCCTCACCCCAGTATCTCGATTACAATGACAGCACTGTCTACACTGTCAGTCGTTCAGTGAGTACCATCTGAAAATGAAGCCTACCCCCCCAGATAGTTTCTGGGATAACGATGGCTAAGATCAGCGATGTTGACAACAAAGGGTTCAAGTGAAAGGGGAAGCTCACAGTACCAACCGTCTCTGCCAAGTGTGTGATGTGTTCTCCTGCACCTGTACTCGTTAAGAGCTGACCACAATATGTTTTGGGCCGGTAACTTCCCCGTGTTTTTTCCCAGATTAAATATTATTTCTGGACTTCAGCTTGAACGCATTTTCTAGTAATTATCCGCCAACATCAATTCTTTCTCCTAACAATGTGGTAGAACATGAAACTGACAACCAGAGCAAGGTACTGGAACATGAGTCAATGAACGATGATTTCCGTTTCTTTATCAGGCAGTTATAAAATCATTTGGTTAACAGTTCATTCCAATTTCCCTAAGGTAGCCTGACCACCATCCCATTCACACAGCTGTCTGTAAATCCTTCAAAAAAAAAAAACAACCTATTCAATTGTCAGTAATGCTTGTGTGTTTATGCCTTTAGGCTGTATTGTCAAGCTTATCAGTCCATATTAAGACATAATTCTGTGGAGCCAATTAAATTCCCGAGGCCATTCTTGGGAACATTACAGCAATGCCTGCTGTTTGCTCTGTGACACATTCACAGCCAGTGTTCGGTTACAGTCTGACTCGCTGTGTGCGGTGACTGTGACATCCCACTTCAACTTTCAGTTCTCAGTATCTGAAAAATGAAAGTTGTGAATGATGTGGCGCGACACGCAGTGAATTCAGTTTACGTCTTTAGATGGAGGGGCTGATGAAAAGACGACAACTGGCAAACAACAATGATAAACTAGGTTAAAGATTTGAGGAATTTAGGAATAGAGTTGAGAGCTGAATATGGTCACAGTTACCTTTCAGTAATGTGTTGCTTTGAAAACTGAAACTCTCAGGCCCCTTTAACCCAGTAAATTTAAGAAAAGTAATCAGCTTTTTCTAACAGATGTTAATAATGAAGCTAAGGGGAATGAAACCAATGCATATTTTACACATGAATTAAAATTCAATTAAATTTGAAGCCTGTGTAAAATCAAGATATCTAAAATTTAGCGGGAGAATACATCCATGATGCAAATTAAAAAACTTGATCCAAGCATGTGCATTTATAGTGTGTTGGAAATGCTACTAAGAATTAATATTGTCGAGTCACTTTGCATCCCGAGCCCATGTTTTGATGTCCACTTCTTTGTTGTAATCTGTAAAAGCATTTGGAAGCTGTTCACTTCTCCATCTCTTTCAATGGAGGTACGCATGAGGACATGCCCAATATGAAAACATTTGACTGATGCTACACAAAAGCCCAGCAGCAACGTTATCCTTGGCATGCCTGGTCACAGGACAGGTGGATACCAGTGTCTGATTCAGAAAAGAAATGCAAGTGGGGAAAAGCTCTTTAGTAAATCACCTGGACTGCTGACAAAAGTACTATTTGGCACCTCCATAGAAAAAAAAAGCCGACGTGCCTTTACATCATGCGCACAATAGGAAATCGGATTGTGTGCCAGAGCTGTATATCAAACCTCCTGTAGAGCATGGGCCAAAAATCTACATCTGAAGCAGAACTAATTATTCTTGGCAAAATTTTTCAACCAAACAGCGATCCCTGCTGATTAAACCCCTGTAAACTAACCACTAGAGAGATGCAAAACAACGTTTTTGCAGGTCATGCGGACATAAATGAATATCAATTATATCAATCAGTACTGCTACAATCATAAACTTTAGAAATAAAACAAAACCATTTTTATATTGATTAATATTTTCATATGGTTAAAGAATATAAACATGATCTTAAATATCAAATTATACCATTGCTTTTAAACAAGGCAACAAATACTTTAATATATCTATCCATCCATCCATCCATCGGTATACTTTGGCACACATCCTTTGTTTGTGTACACAACTGTAGATTCTTCAGAGATTTGTTTCCGCTTAGCTGAAGCTCTAACATGAGCAAGTTTAGAAAACACTCACAGATAAACCCAAAGTTCAAGTTTCATTTATTTACCAGTGGGACAAGGTGCTGAATGACATGCTTATCGGTGGATGTAGACACCTATGGGTGGCTTTATTAACAAGTACAATACAACTCCATGGAACCTTCAAAGTACAGGCATGTTGGCTCTTTAACATTGAGGATCCTGACTGCAGACAGTGCACCTACCATAATGAATGGAGTGCTTGCTCTTCAGATACGAACAACAAAGACACTTCAACCTACTGCAAACACTTTGGGCTGCTCCTAATGTCTCCTTGTTTGGTCATGGCCAGGATTTGTAGATTCAAATAAATGTAGCAAGAAATTGTTGCTAGGTGTTCATTTCGGAATGCTTTGTGTGGTTTCCAACGAATAAACCACGTAGGAATTACAAGGGGCATTCTGCTTCTCATTCCAATTAGACAGTTTTTTACTACGTCTGGAAAGATTTTGCCTTTTTTCCCCCTAAAAATGAAAAGACAGAAACTAAAGAGACGGGACGCTAGCATTTCATGCTGCATCATGGAATTTAGGTTCATAAAGAATTATCACTGCAACTACAAATGATGGAGTGCCCTTCACATTCCAAATTACGTAACAGAAGTTGTAGACACTCAAACCACACAGACATGTCTGTATCAAATAATTGATGTAATAACTGCAAACAGGTGTATATTGTAACTTGTAGTTTAAATTGAAACCAACACACTCTTGGAACAGCAGTGTGGCAAACAAAGTTCCAACATGTGAGCGTCATATAAAAAATGGCAAGAGATTAGAATATAAATATACTAATAGTACCACATAATTTAAAGTTAATTTCAAGTTGTCAGCTCAAAATATGGTTGAAAAAGAAAGACTTGATACTGTTGGAAAAGCTAGAGATCCAATCTGCCCCAGTTGTTAACATGCAGCAGTTCATAACTTACACATGCCAAAATTGTACAGCTAATTACACAGCCTTTCCTGTTGAGGAACATGATTGATCTTATTCCCAACAAGCAACAAGGCATCTGAACAGCAGTAATAAGCAGGGACAGAAGTCTGCTGCTTCTTTGCAATGTACGCTAAGCTAGCTGATACAGCCTCCAAACGTGGGAACTGCACACTCCAGCCAGTACCAGTAAGCATGCTAGCTCTTGAGTGTTACACAGAACGATTTCTCTCAATACGGGCACAGCTGTATACAAAAAGGTAAAAGCACTGCCAAGTGTTAGATGTCAAGATGGAAACATTCACATTTTAAATTAAGTGACGCCTCACATCATAAGTGCATTAAGAAGTCCGTGAATAAGATGGACACCGGTGTAATAAGCAGCCAACGATTAAAAACTTCACGTCTAACTTCTCTTTGACACGTCATGAGGTTCACTGGAACAGAACGTCACCAATAAGTCCAAGCGGCAACTTGCTATGGAATGCTACAACTTTGGCATGCAACAGGATAAGAATTCAGGAACTTTGTGGGAACGACACAGTTCTGAGCATCAACCCCTTACAAATAAAAGAAATTAAAGGAAATATAAATAAAATCAGACATTCTTGAGGAACTGATATGAAACGACTACAACCGCTGGTGGCTGATGAGTTTTGGTAAATAAAAAAAAGAATCTGAAAAACAAATCTGAAAACTACATTTAACACCACAACTTTTAAGCTTTTAAGCCTTAGTGACAGTTGTATCAGCATGCATATAGAAAGTTTGATTGTCAAATCACGTATTGAGGCAAACAGAAGTTTTCCTATTTACAAGTACAAAATGAATAACTTTAAGTTGAAAAAATCAAACAGAAATATTACATTAGATTAACAGTGTGAAAGCTCTGGGCAGTTAAAAATGACCAAAGAATCTTAAAATTTCCACACCAAAAACTAAGATACAGAAAATAGTGACCATACCAGAATGATCCCAAGAGCCTTTGCATTTAAAGTGCCAAATGACTACTGTCTTTATTTAATTGGTCATTCTTCGTGCATTTTAAGGAGTTGTTTAATAGCAATCAACAAAATTCCAACGAGCTCTAAATATCGTTTGGATTTCAAGAAATAAAACCATGATTTAAGAACATCTGATTTATGATTTCTCTGACTTTAATGCTGCCATAAAAGTCAGTCGCCAAACAATCTCTTGCAATGACAAGACTGTGCCAGCTCTTTCCAGCTTGCAATCAAACTCAGCCAGTCCCAAAATTCATGATCAGTTCCCCATTCCCTCTCTCTAGTTACAAACAAAAATCCCCATTTCCAATCATCATCATCCTAAGGAAAAAAAAAAAATTAACAGACTGATCACTCCAGGGTGCGCGATGAATAATTGGCCCAACATTCATGTGTTGTGCCCGCCAAAATAAACTCTCTCTCTTCTGTTTATTTTTTGGCGGAAGTGATTCCTCACGCCAGAGACACATACCTCATCAATTTGCCAATGATACACGCAACTCTGCCAACTTCTGGGAGAATAAGGTGGTGAGGATGGGGGGGGGGTTGCACTTTTTCTCTGATGAACTGCACCTTGTCTAATTAATTGAAAGGTCGAGCTGGAGGTATTTCATTTCCTGGATGAGGTCTCCCCCCCCCGTTAGGTTTTCATCAATAGTAGGAGTAAACAAATAAAAGATGTGCATTGAACTGGGGCTGATTTGGCGGTGGTGTGTACACTTCGCGCAGTCGGGCCTAAGCAGCCAGCTGGCAATGATTACTTTTATGCCAACTGGACCGCGCAGCAAGTGCTGCAGACAAGATTAGATGGTTCCCCCCTTCTCATTAGCAAGCCAGCTGGAGTTAATTCATAATTCATGGCCCCTTGCATGCTAAATGATACGTAATTTCAAATGCTGGACTGCGACTTCTCATTTAATTGGCACCCAGATGCATTGCTTACAAGTAGTCAAGTTTGCAGAGTTTTTAGGTACATTCTACAAATACTTCACTTGTTGTTACTGCACAAAGAACACCAGTTTATCAGAATGTACAATGGCACAGTGGGAGAATCCAAAATACTTGACAAGTTCTCCCCTTAGAAAGTAGTTTGGGTAGATAAGGGCCCATCCAAACAGAAACAGGTAACAGGATTCCGTGGGAGTAAAAACTGGAATTCTGCTGGTTTCAATGAGCAAGGTTCCCATTGCATGTAACTTGCATGTAGCACATACTGTAGACAAACCACTGAGTTTCAGATGCCTGAGCGAAATTTCCAAATGCCATGTGAAGAATCTGCATCCTGACCAATCAGTGGACTGGTGGGTACTGTGCATACATGTAAAAAGACCTGTCACACGTATTGCCATAATCAGGCCATTTGAGACCCTCGTGGATTTCCAGCCAGATTGAGTGCCTAATACCACACAATATTCCACTTTCCATAAACTCACTTCTCATTAACAAAGCTCTCAGGTGAAAAATAGTGTGATGCATAGTATCTTGTAAACTGAAAAACCCACAAAAATGCCACTTTTAGAGAGGATTCTGACTTGTACATACAAAGATCTCAATGTTATCACATTGAGTACATCTTCAAGGTCACAACGCAACTATACATGTAGGTCAATTTTTGAAGTTGAAATTGCAGTCCGACATTCACATCTGCATTACTTCACAACACTATTGTTTCATTGTCATAGCATAAAGCACAGGCACACAGGGGTTTCCAATATCCATGTACACGCGCTGAAGAAAGAAACGATCCTCTGGCACTGCAGGTCATTCAATCACTGAACAATCAAAAGTCCAATCCCACTTCAGTTCACAAGTACACGTCCCGAATGTATAGGGACTGGAATGGATGTCTTTGCTGTGGTTCATCCAAATTGCAGGTGACTTGAGTAGAGACTGGACAACTTGTGGTTGACTAGCGATTAACTTATGATTGACAAATGACTGACGTATGATTGACAAGTGAATGACTCGTGATGGCTTGATTAAAAGTCTGCTTTCTGGCACGAAAATGCCCTTTAAACACAGGGCCTAGTTAACATGAAATAACAGGGTCTAGTTACCTTCAACTACGGAGGAATTCCTCCATGCTTCAACCGTATCATTTGGACACCTGGATATTCACACTCCCTTGCAACCCGGTCACACCATTTACTTAACCGAAGAAAGAAATTTAGAGAAGTCAGAGAGACCGACATTTTGTTCCCAGCACAATCTTTCTCTGCCAAAGAATTCAGGGGTTTATGTCCGACTGTTCAACCCTCTCATCTTTCAGGTGATCATTTGCCTCACCAAGCGCATAGATCTGCCGTGCAGCCCAAGCACTCCAACTATGTCTGGCACCTCTTTGAGGAGTCCGGGTACTTGACCTTCAGCTCCTCTTGAAAGTGAAGGAACAGCTCCTTGTTCTTGCGGTTCTCCTGCAGCTTGTGAGCGTGATACGCCGACTTCTCCTTGAAGCCCTTGTGAACGAGAAAGGCTGTGTCCAGCACGGCAAAGTTGTAACCGGCGACGTGCATTTCACACACCTGAGGCCCACAAGGCAAAGAAATAGAAGAAGACACACAACATTAAACTGAGTTGTACGCAAGACTCTACCAGAATGTACAAGAACTCCCCAGCCCCATACATTCTTTCATTTCTTCTATCTAATCTTCTTCCCCTCTGGCAAACATTCATCTTGTGTACAAGACTGGAGGTGATTTTATCCAACAGATGGATGGATAAACTCTGGAGAACAGGTTCAGGGGAGAATTCACTTGCTGATTAAAAGACATATACTGTACTGGTATACTTGATAGCCCTGAGGCAGGATTCAAATGAAGAACCTTAAACAGCACTTCAATATCAAAAAAATCTTGAAAGCATTAACAAGATGAAATCAATACACGATGGATACTACAATAGTTGATGCACGTGGCAATGAGAAACAAGATGTATTATAAGATTGGATGTACATATGCAAGGATATCACTCAGTTTTTTAGGGATTTATTGAATCAATTTTCCGTCTCCATTACTTAAAAGCTCACAAATTGTTTAATAATCAAGGCTAAGAGCAGAAAATACTAGTGCGGTGACGTTGATTGCGGCTGGATGTGCTTTAAATACAAGGTAAGTAGTAGCCTTCTATAGGATCGACTAGGAAACAAATCACAAACTTAAGATAAATTGACTCTTGAAGAGAGACGGTCAAATCCTCACAAGGAGATAGTGAGATTGATGGGCTGATGGATAAGTCAGTTGTTGAGTGTAGTCAGTGTCAAGGGACAAGGAAAGCAAAGGGCAAGCAGGCAAGGGACAAAGTAAAAAAAAAAAAAAATTGGAGATGGATCTGCTTTTTCCCCTAAGCCATTCACGTGGGTACTTCACTAGCACTGTAATTCAGTCCTTTGCCGAGTCCACCAAATCTGTCAAAACACGTGGTGGTGCAATAGAAATCAAGCTGGAACAGTTAGAAAAGCATGTTCTACATGGATAAGACTGGTGCTTCTATAAACAGGACTGAATCTCAATATTCAGCCAATAAAGGAAACCCAGAAATGCAAAAGGATTCAGACTGCTGTAATTATTCCACTTTATATGTACCGGTACATTTATCATATGTACCTGTATCTCTTGCATACCCATGGCATCTGTGAACCCAAACCTTTATTCCTTCTTGTTTAAACAGCTACATTGCAGCTCGGTCCCCTCTGCCTCAGTGCTGCAGTCTGAATCCTATTAACTTATCTGATATATCAGTTTACAAATGGACTCAGAAAAGGACTCCACTACAATGTTACTTTTTGCAGGGACAAACACGTAGGGGAGATGGACAACATTTTTAATGCACTTGTGTTTCCCTTAAAATATTTGTTTCATGAGGGCATCCAAAGCCACTTTACACCTGTTCAAAAGCATAAGGTGACAGGGAATTATGGATGAATGCATACAACTAGTCCACTTACGCCAACTTCATAAATATTGCCAATCCATGGGCTGAGCAGGGGAGAATCGACTTGAATATTCCAGGACACACTCATAAAAGTTCTCGACCCACAAAACTGGGGTGATTGACAGGGGCCATATTGACCAAATCCCTCTCCAGATGGAAAAGGTGGGAAAAAATGGATTACTGAGCTGTTTGAAATTAACAAGAATGATGCATGGGCCAGGATCTTGAATACATCAATCACCTCCAGGTCTCAATTATACCTCTACTAAACACGAGAAGGAAAAGAAATAGAATACCAAATTGAAATGAAAACGTCAATGCTCGACGGTGAATTTAGATCGGCCAAGTATGGTTTCCCAGCATAGTTTTCTGACAGATGTAAAGATTCTCTTACAGAGCCATTAATCACGATACTGCCTATGCATGTGCATGCAGAAGAACACGCAAATCAAAGAAATTCTGGAAGATCGTGTGTGGGCAGGAATTCAAGACCTGAATGGTTGGGGGGATGGCAGTTTGAGACCATTCCTGGTTTTTTGGGGGGGTGGGGGCAGATTCTAGCTGCAGTGATTCCAATATGTGACCTGTCACCACAAAATGAGCTGAAAGTCAGAATTTTCAAAAATTGAGATATTGGTATTTTTAAGTTCAGCAGAAAAAGAGCTCTCCAATGGCATGTACATGGAACACTTAGGGTAGAAGTATAAGGTGACAATGTGACATTATTCTGGCAGCTTTACGTCTTTGTTCCTGACATTGTTTCAACATTTCAGACCAGGCATGCATAATGCTTTTGTCAAAACTGCTGGGAAAATGACATTTTAAACTACATGATCAAGCGAAATATTTGGAATTAAATAGAAGACGGGTTAGTCTTTCCAAATATTACAAAATCCCCAAATTAACCTCCACTTCAATATGATTTTGAACCTTCAAAATAGGAAAGAGCGGAATACAACTTTACGCTCATTTTGTGGTGACGGGTCACACATCATATTCCAAGTCCAACGCCCAGGATCAGATATCACTGTGGCAAAGCAGGAGAGCCCCCACTCCCCGCAGGCAAAAAGAGGAAAAGACAAGAGAGTTGCCGCGACGACGGACCAGCCGACTGATGACAAACGATGATAAAGATGGATCCGAGCAGACAGAGAGCGCTGGGGAGTAGCCAAATCAATTGCACGGAAGCCCCAAACACCTGCCTCGCCAGTTCAAATAATTGGCTAATTGGCCTTGGTTATGAAATTTGTGTTTCAATCACATTCAAAGCAAAGAATCAACTACAGTGCATTTATTCATTTGTTCACTGTATATGCTGTCAGAAGTGCAATATTTACCCAACTCAATTCCTCTCAGCACAACATTGCCAATCGGGCTTTTTTTTAATGTTCCAGCAGTGAGCTGCAGCAGGAAAGATGTGTCTGCTGTTTAAAACATCTCGTTTCAAATTTCCTATGCTGTGGACTTGCCCTCAAATTTGGAGAATGTGTCCCATGCCATTTGTGAGCACGGCCTACACGGGGATCTCTTTAATAACCAGCTACACTGGTACTTGATATTCCTGAACCTCAAAATGCAAAGAAAAAAAAAGGGGGGGACTCAGTGAATACCCATAAAATATACAAGAACATACAAGTGTGCATTTTAGCTATGATGAGTACTCAAACACAAATATTCAACTAAAACTGGTGGGAATCAAGTTCCATTACTCTGGATTTCATTAACCAAAACTGAACATTTCCATAACGCATTTCTGAAAGGCATGCCTAACTTTACGTTACATGTACAAGTTTTGATTTTTTTACAATGGAAATGTACCACACTTACAAAGATGAGACTGGACACTGTATTCAGTTTCTTGTTTTTAATCTCTGCAGCACCTATTCCATTGGGCCTAAAAAATCACATGCCTGGTGTACCTATCATTTGGCCCCACACAGTGTTGTACATGTGGGTGTAATGTACATGTACATGATGTATGTACATAAACTCATTATCTTATTTTCTGCAGTCCTGGACAATGCTCAGAAGATGAAAATGGGAACATTTTGATGGGCTGATCGTCTACATGATCGTCTAAGAATCATAAGAACAATGATAATGCTAATGGGCTTCTCCAAGTATCATAAAATCATCTCAGTGAATTTTCATGTTAGAATCCATCCAATGATACTTGCGAGTGCAGATTTTAGGCCACAATGCGTGCATACTTAATTTCTTCCCAGCCTTTCTCACATGGGAGCTACACGTACATCCAAACTCAGACACGTAACAAGAATCCTCACTGGACATTACTGATGCTCAGGACAACATGCAGGTTGTATGCATCCGGGATGAGTTCCAAGTGGCTGAAGTGTTAATGGCATCTTGCAATAACTGATGAATCATCAAAGGTAGTGTGAATTTACATCCTCGACTGTTGATGATGTGTGGATGCGTGCATCAGCACATGGTATTTGTGGATATCAACTTCAAGTGGAGAGATCAGTGCAGGGTGCTTGACCATTTCTCATCAGTGGGTGATTTGATTGATGACTGATGAAACACTGACATACGAGTACCGTCTTCCATCATGTCAGATGATAGGCAAGACCTGGGTGTGATTTCAAAGGGCTACTCACCATGCAAAATATTGGCAAAGCAAAAAATTGGTCACCCGCCGAGCAAAATGCCAAGCAAAGTACACAGACAGTTACTGGCTCTCTGACAAGATTTGCTGTTGTAAACTTGCTATGCAGCATTTTCTTTATGGGCCCTTAAATAAGGAGCAGGAAGCAGGAGCCTTTACGAAGGCTAACATAAAATTATATGCATTTTTACACATATTAGGTTACTGAATTCTATGTTTATTTCCCCATTCTACAACACGGAACAAACAATTTTTCGGATTGTACAAGTGATTGTGCGTGTGTTTGCCAAAGCACACTTTGAACGCTGAGTGAATGTGCACATATGAATATGGAAATTTCATATGATCCCACGTTTGTAATCCAAAGTGGTTGGTCAGAAACATAACCAAAGCTGTTGATTAATCAACGACCGTCAGTTACATGTAACTCTATCATGTAAAGTGCATGTACATGTACATGTAGATGGCTCCTGGTTGGTCCCCACTAGAAGGTCCAGATAGGGATGTCTTGCATAATTAAAAACGGCCAATTCCTCTTGTATTTTAGAGAAGCTGCACCAGTAAGCCTATCCTTGTACCTACACATACAGGTAGCAGGCTTCCCCAGTGCCAAACTGAAATGTTTCCTTCATCTAATATGGTGATGTTGCCAATGGTCTCTCTGCGGGGGGAGTCGGATTGATGTAGTGGCTCTTTCCCCACCTTCCACCTCTGTGGCCTGGGTTCGAATCTCACCTAGGTCAGCATGTGGATTGGGTTTTAAGTCCCTGCCTGATTCCATGGGTTTTCCCTGGAATATCTATCTTGGAGTTTTCCTCCCACTTCTACAACTGAACATTAATGTTCTGTTGGATGAACAGAAATAAAAGAAGGACAGTTTTCTCCTACACCTTTTGAAAGTTGGTGCTCTATTAAACACAGACCTGTGTGTATGTGTGCTTACATGTAGCTTAGGGTATGGTCTCTCCATATTGGATGAATGCCATGGCTGAATTTCACGGTCAGAATAATTACATTTCTTGCCCTTCAACATCCATCTAGCATAAAAAATTGATCCAATTACTTACTGAGAGGTAGTTGTTCACCGAGGGTTTAGGATTAAATGCACGTACTTGACATGCATGTAGGCAATAGATGAAAAGGCCAGACTTTGTTATGTTTTGAATGATGGCGATTGGTAAAAGGAAGCGAGGATGGAATAAAAACAAAAACATAATTGACTTCGGAAATGGGGTCAGCCACGGTCTAGTCTCAGTGGGTTGGTAAACAAGGAAACTGTCTGCAGGCTGGAGAAACGTCCATCTTAGTTTGTATACATGCCGGTGCATGTACTGCCAGCTGTGTGCTGATACAGTAAATGGTAAATTACACCATTACTCTTTCTGACAGCGTCGATCCAATAATTGCAAGTTTGGCAGAAATCAGAAATCGAATTTTCTTTCCCAAATGGTCCCTGAAGTGGCAGATTTGTAAAAGAGATATTTTTTGTAAGTATTGCCTTCTTCATTTTACAGCAAAAACAACTGTATTACATGAACTTTTCAGTAAAAACAGAACCTTAGATGCACCACCACTGCTAATCAATTGAAGTCATTTTTTTTTTAAATCAACACCCCAACCCCCCCATGTACATATTATTGCTTGGTTTGATATGTTCATGTTGGAAAGCAAAATATCTCTGTAAGTTCTGAGGCTGATTTCATCAGGTTTCTAAACAGAAATGTCCACAAATGTCACACAAATTTAGAATATTTCAGTATTTTGTTTGCTTTAGCAAAAAAGGAAAGTAAGCCCATTGTTCTTACCGGTAAGTATTCGCATCCTCAAGAACATGGCCATGATGTGGGTGAAAATGTTAAGGGTTCCTACTGGGAAAAGTGCCACTTGTGACTCCCAACTCATTCTCTATTAGGCTGAGCACACATACATACATGTATGGGTCATTCTATAAATCTGGGCTCCTGCGTATGACATACTGCTATTCCTGTTACACCTGACCTGTGTATTTTGACAAGGAAAATACAACTGAAATTGACTTCAAACTATTTCTAATTGTCTGGCAAGTAATTTTCATTACGTGTTCTAAACTTACAAAATTGCATGCCAGATGTGACACAGACATGAGAAAAATTGACGCAAATTTATAGCATGACCCATCTGCAAATGTTAAATTTAGTGACAGATCAGGTACATGACTGACTTGAATCTTGATGTCATTCTTGAAGCTAAACTGTTAACATGCGTGTAAAATGTACACAGGCAGTAAGAGAGGAGGAAAAGTGGAGCTTTACCCCCCTTGGGCAGGGACCCCTGAAACAAGGAAAGAGATTTGAAAATCATCAAAAGCTTAAAAGACCAGAGAATTGACTTTCTTCCTACCACACTTTAATGGTTGTCAGTTTGCTACCAATGACTCCTTTGTCATCCCAACCCCCAAAACAAATTATGCTAATGATGCCCATGAAAATGTATTGTGCATTGGAAGAACTGAAAACAATGGCGGGTGGTATTTGTACAGCTGCCAACAATGTAATTGTTGTGATAATAGGGATTCTGACAGGCTGTCATGAGATTCTCAGGCTGCCTGCCTTCATCAGTGGGGTGGGATGAGGGCGACTGGAAAGAAAACAAAGAGAAAAATCTAAAGTTCTCTGGTAATCCCCTCTAACAAAAAAGCAGATTTGCCCATGAAATTGCTGACTTTGCCTCTTTGACATCAGCAGATGGTGCTCACATATTAAACATTTCTTTCAGCGCTGGAGTGCCACTGACATACACGCACATTCTCAAAGAAGAAAAGAAACAACTTCAGTGTCTCAGAAGATCCGCCAGAGATATCCCAAGAGAGTATGCAGATATGCAGATGATGGCATCGTGCCTGAACATTCCATGCATCATGTATGACGATCGCGCCGATACCGGTTTCACGCTTCAGAACCTGTCTTTCGCGGCCCCGGCAAACAGGCACAAGGCACTGGCACCGATACCAGTGAGATGGACAGCAGATTGCTACGTGGTGTCGTAACTGATAGGACGTGGGCAAGCGGCCATACATCATTCATCCCGTCAGGTGCGCTGAGCTGGAGCCACTTCAATGCACTTGACGAGTTTGTACGCCCATCTTCCTCCCTTAAAAGAATTTATTCGACAGGGGTGGATAGCTTACATGTCCTGTGAACAGAAAAACCTGATACACCTGTGATTTTTTTTGAAGTGGACATTTATGCCCGCAATCAGCGGAAGTTTACTTTCTCAAATTAAGGTGTTGGTTACGAGCTGGCTGTCGGCAGAGTTATTGCTTGTAGCCTTAGTGCATGTGATGACTGCTATGGAGTCTCAGCTCATGCGTAGTTTTCAACACACACGCTGGCCTTACCTGCTAATGACAGATAACACATATTTCACGGGAATCGATCCGCTGAAACGTCAAGACTTGCTTACTAAAACTATCATTTGATTCACAAAATCAAAGCAGCAGACATTTCTGTCTATACTGACTGATCGGAGAGCGCCACCGTTTTACTGTGAAATAAAACTGCATGTGTGCTCACTCATAAAAAGCTTTCACCATTAAGTGAATAAAAACTACTGCCCACTCCTGCCCTGATGTCTCAAGTGATAAACGATGGACCATAACTAGAGGACATGGATAGACTTCAAATTCAGACAGCCCAGCATGCAAGAGTCAATTTGTCAACCAGTTGTCCCCTTCTGTATCACCTATGATGACTGTGGGATGTGTCCAGGGGCCAGAGCTGAGCCCCTGGGAGTTTGGCTGGGGGTGGGGATTTTAGACATCAAAATTCATCTAGTATGTGGTGTTCTTTCCTGTACATGTACACAGGTCTACATACACGCAAGCACATGGTGGAATTTTGTGCAAATAAAAATTAGCAGTTCATTTGTAATGGCAAAGTCTTTAGATCTTCAGACACATTCACGTTTGAAATCCTATTACATAAAAGAAATTTAATGCCATGTAGGCTTTATACATGAAAACAAACATGTATGGAAAATGCATGTATTTACATGTAGCTGGTACATGAGTATCGTTCTTTGTTCACATAAATGTACTTCCTGGAGATAAACGTACTTCCAGGATTACAAAAAGGAGGGTTTTGTTCAGGGCCATTGGGAATCAGCTAGCAGGAATGGCTTGTAAGAGTCACGGTCTATGTACTGCATACAATGACACCAAAGTATAAATGACCCCGTCGGGAGATACCAAAGGATGGGGACAAATTTCCCACCTCCATTACTAAAGTAAAGGGCATTATGAAAACCCACGCTGTTGAATAGCACAATTTTATTGGAATGAAATTTTGATTGCCTGTGGGATAACATTGCGGACTTTCAGGGGGTACGGTACAATGTAACACAAACAGTCAAACCTGCACTTTCATGAAGGAATTGAATTGTCTACTCAGATAGCACATGTATTATACTGGTAGCTATTCCTGTCCTGTACTGTACATGATTGCATCACAGAAAATCCCTTGCATAGACGTTGTGGTAGAACTCTGCCTGTTGGCAAGAAACGGACAGAGATTGATCAGACCCCAGAAAAAACCATTAGAAGAATTGAGCCCCCGAGTGCCGAGCATGGATGGCACATTATCGTGGGTTAGACCACAGTGGGACGTAAACCATGGAAGCGCTTGGGGAAGCGTACGCATATATTTGGAACGTGACGGGGTAGAAAGGGCTGGGGGGGTTGGCATCTGCAGCGTGTTTGTGGAACCAAACCAATCTAGGCCAGGCTATAGCTAGTGAGCGGTTGCCTGGAGGGGTCACGAGAGTCCATCCAACCAGCCGGGTGAGTTGGGCGATTCTGCCCTAAACCAAGGGTACATCTCTGTTACACGAAGTGGTTGTCCCACTTGGGTAAGCTGCGAAACCCGCGGCACCAGGATTTCATATTGTACAAAGCTCTTCACATGTGGGGGCTTTACAAGGTGTGGCGATGGAACGGAGATTTCTTTTGCTCCAATAAGGTCTCCCGAGAGATCACAAGTAGTTGTCGCCAGCATCTAAAATACCAAAGTTGAAACCATTCATCTCTCACAGGTTTGTGTACTTCTTATTTGGACTGAGCATGTACACGTACTATGAGTATTATTGCTCATTTCAACTATGCTACTGTAAGGTTGCATTCATGTGCACCTATGGCCTTTTCTAATGTGATGCACGTGTCAAAAAGAATTGAATTGTCCATTGTTCAATATAGGTGTGCTCAACAATGATTTGGTACCAGAGCTTGCATTATGAAGTGGGGAGATACGGAACTGATCTACTCAAAAGAAGTAAGAAATAATAAAACAATGGGTTATTTTGACTGATAATACCTTATCATCGGTGGCATACGAGAGCTTGTAACCAAAATATTTACAAGCTTACCCGTATACAAGTGAGAATTAACCTCACAACTTTGCGTCACATGTCCCACTGCAGAATTTCAGCAAAAAATGTTTTTTAAAAGTCCAAAAAGCATAATTTGTGTATTTCCAATGCCACACTTCCATAATCCATGATGATGTCACAGTATGCCATTTGAAGTTTCTTAAAGAGCACCTAAGGAAACACGTTTTCTCTGATTTTATCTCTTCCAATAAATATGGCAGCATCCAAATTGAACGTAGTGTCATTTGTCGTCAGAGCTCAACTATAACAAGCTTAAAAGGGATTAAATTCGCATCTTGGCATGAACAGAAAAAAAATGGATGTAAAATGTCATTTGTCACTGTATTATTTCCTGACATATTTGTGTCACAAAGGTAGAGCACAGGGCACGGCATGTCTAATTAGTAGGGCAAGACAATATTTCATATCAGGCATAAAACCTCAGTCAACAAAGGTCTGACTGCAAATGACTGACATTTATTTTTTGCACAGTAAGTCGCAAAGTTCATCCTTATGACTAAGATATTGGTATTCCTTGACTGCTGTACTGCAGAGCCCTCTTTTACCAGTTGGACATACACTTAAATACGGCCCATACAATGTAATATTTCAATACAGTTTTGCTAATAAAGGTTTGTCCCACTTAACTTAATTTTCAATATTTGTTGTGCTAATGCAAATTTCCAATCCATTTTTGCCAGCGAGAGTGTAATGTCATCCAAGGCAGAACTAAATTTCATCAAAAAATGTGGTGTATTTTGCTCTACCTGTAGTAAATTTTGCTTATGATAATGTTCTTTGCTTGTCATTTCATGACAGTAAGCCAGTGATACACGTACGTGTACATACATGTATTTTCAAGGAGCAAATTTGGGGTTCACAGTATGAACGAAAAGCCCCAAAACAACAGTGTCTTCCCATGATGACATCACAGCAATTACAGTGCCCTCATTTGTCGGGTAAAAAGTACACATTTTGACGAGAGTAACTTAAGCGAGATGTAAAATAGTTTTCCAACTTCATTTTCGGAGTGGAAAGTTGGAAAAAACATCATTAACCCATTAGTTATCACTTCCACCTCAGATGCCACGAGTCCCTTAGGCATACAAAACTTCAACAGTGGCAAGCCAATTTTTTTGTTGGGGGAGGGGGCAAAATGGGATTTTTTTTCCTGAAATGACAGTCCAGTTTCTTCCATCTGTGACAGAATTCTCATTTCCTATCCCCCAAGAAAGGTGGAAGTGAGGTACTAGATTCAGTACTATTGCAAAAGTGTTAGTGCTTTCCATTCCGGGGGGGGGGGCTTCCCTCAATCATGCTCACCTCCTGCTGGATGTGTCACTGAATTTTATGTCTGACATTACGGCAGCCGTCAAAAACTGTTGAATATCATATGTTGGTGCACGTACACATACTGTGCAAGTACATGTATATGTACATGCATCTAGATGTAAGTACCTACATGTACAGTGTATATTACACAAAAGAATGAGAAAATGTTCAATGGAAGCCTGTGCCCTGTGCCTTGTTTGGGACACATCTACATGTACACTGTACATGTAGTACATGTACACTACACTCCTGTTGAGGATTTCGCAAAGTCAGGCAGAATTCAAATTATGCAGGCAGTCTTATTTTCTTGGCAATCGTACAAATATTGATCACACCCCTACGAAAGGCGGAAAGTAGTGTTATGGCAGCAGGCAAATTTTGAACGTGCCGGGGGTAAAAGAAAAAAAAAATGATGAACTGCAAAGGTGAAATAAAGTGGAAGGAAAAACTGATGGCGTCAAAGTACATCGACACTGCTCAATGGACCCTGGGCAAAAATCCATTCCTACCTGAGAAAAATGAAGGATGGGGGGGGGGCACTCAGAGCTTGACGAGAGAGACTCACTCAATGCTTTACATGTTGCCTGGTAATTGAAATGAATATCTCTGGGATACATTACAGATATTGCCCGTCCTCGCGTCTGAACTACACGGTGCTTATCAGATTAAGGGAAGCTTACAGAAGTGCGCCGGTAAGGAGAGGGGTTAGGGGAGGGCTGGGTGTAAATAGTCTGCTCAGGGAAGGATTGCCGAGGAACGACAGGCAACGGTGCAAACATGACGGGCGGCCCATCCCCGCAGACAGTGGTAATAGGGTGTTTTTCCTGGACTCTGCCCAGAGTTGTGGAAAATACACAAACAAAAATTAATTATGACATCCAATGGAGGCGACAGCTCGGACCTGCACTGAACAGTGTATTAGATTAATTCCGACAAGTCGGGGAATAAAATTATCCAGGCTTACTTGAGTGAGGAACATCTTGGGAGACGTTTCAAGGTTGCTCCCCTAATACACGGCTGTGAAGTGTGGAGATGCATGCTACATTTCCCAACGCTGCTTTGCCTTGGCATGAAATTCTGATTTAATTAAATACCGTCTCAGCATACATGTAGATAATAGCTGCGTGGGTGGTCATGAAAATTGGCCGGTGCAAGACATCATGGACTTTTTTAGGTATTGATTGGTTTTTGGAAATGCAGTCTCGTGATTGAAAATGATGTGCTTCACTTCCAGTGGAATTTTTAAAGAGTCTAGATGGATGGAATCCCCCAAAGTATACCTTTAGGCCTCTACATTTTGTAAATCCCTGCTTCGTGGGACAAATCGCTAGGGCTTAACTTATACATTCCCGGGGGAAGCTTTAAATAAAAACAACCACCGCAGAATTCTCATTAACCCTCCTTCTGCTATAACCATCCAAAAGAGTCAAAAATTCCTTCCACTTGATTTGTCCCAGTACACAGACACATACAAGCATGGGAAATTTGGCTGGTTTTGTCTGATACGACAACTGTGTCAAGAATGTATCTTTGCATAGGAGGGTTAATGCAGACAATGTGGCAGACAATCAGTCACAATATACAAAACATGTAGAGCTCGGATCACAATGAGTAATAACGTGTGAAATACATGTACATGCATGTACGGTGCCAGTACAATTTAAATACAAGATTGATTTACTGTGCCTTCAATTACCGGTATCAGGGAGAACAGGCCTCTTATTCCTTGCAAGTTTGGTAAGATGTCTACAGTAGCGGACAGCAGGTTATGGGTTTGTGTCCCACAAGCAATCGGACAACAATGATTGCAGTGTTTATGAATATGCAAGTACATGGACAAACTGCTTGACACAGGGCAAATTAACCAATACAAAAGTGTACTTCTGACAAAATTTCGATGTGCCACACATGTACTACACCATGCACATGTAGCTTACATGTACACGTACAGTAGGCATCCCCCCCGCTGATGATTGTTAGTACCGTTATTCATTATAATTTCCAACAAAAGATGGGCAGTTGAGAGAAATAAAGAGGCTCTTTATTTATGCTGGATAATTCTAAGGTCTGAATGACCGGGAAAATGCTTTTGTTTTTTGGTACTGACAACATCCGTCTATCCAAAATGAAACAAATTTTTCAAAATGACCGAATGTGAAAAAGGTTGAGACAATTCCTGCGAGGCAACTGAGACTAGGACCTTGAACAAACAGGTAGACACCTCGCAAGGAAACGTATAATGACAACCGTGGAGGGTTCATTATTCCGCCACACCTACCTGACTGATGCGATTGAAGCCATACTGCTTGAACCGTTCATCGTAGAGTGGCACATCCCGGTGCCCAATGTAGAACGGTTCCCAGAGGGGTTTCCACTCCACTGTGTAGGCAATGTTCACTGCACCTGGAGTGCCCTAGAGATCAGACACCAGACAAGGGACAAAATAATAATGAAACAGTTTCACTAATATGGAAGGCAGTTTAATTTCTCATCTTTTTTAAAAGCAAGGACAACCGTGCAAGGTGAACAGGATCAAATGATTTAATGCACCAGACTGTGTACATTATGTCTACCTTTTGTGACCACTTTTAAAGCCTAGTCATCCTACCGGTAGATCCTTAGAAATCTGACAGAGTGTTTTGGGGGTTTGCCACTTCTGCAACATGCTTTTACAAGAGGCTTGAAGGACATGCTGGAGGGATGCCTCAGGAGTGAGGGTTAAAATCAGTGACTGAAATGAGTGAAAGTATTTGCACGGCTTGTTACAACACCAGTCATAACACTAAACAACACTTTGAAAGAAATACACGTACAGTATAAATATTCATGTGTAAAAATTATTCATTTTCTTAGGGCACCAGTGTGACCCTGCACACACGGGTACATGTGCTTTGGATTTATTATTTCCTGTACGTGCAATTGTAAATAAAAATAAACCACTTTGATTCATTATTTGGACTACAAATACTCAAACATTTCCCTGAGTTATTAGAGTGCTGCCACCCCTCCATCTCTGCAGACAAAGCAGCGTGGCCTCAATAAATAACATGAGGAAAACGAAAAAACAAATACCGGTGAAACGCGGCACAGCCTAAAGTTCCCTCATATCTACACCCAAAAGCCCCCGGCCGTTTTCGCGCTGAAATTTCAGCTGCAGACAAAGGGTTTACAGACGGGCCAATGGGATAGCGTGCATCTGCCGTGAATTAGCTCCTGTCCTACCGGGTATTTCGTCTGGCATGGCTTCATAGAGAGCTCAGTCACTCATAATACCCTTATGAAGCCAAAACTCGTAAATTCTGCAAAACCTGATTAAATCTCAGCCCATTGGTGTGTAGAGGTAATTCTTGCTCAACCACGTTTTTCTCACCTGCTGGGAGGGATTTGATTTGCAAAGTGTGCAGACTTATGACTCAGCCTCAACACAGCGTGTGTGGGTACATTCAATGTGAATATGGGTTACCAAAAGCAGACATTAAAAATAATGGTAATTCAATGCATTACATGTACACCTGTACATGAAATGGTCGCTTTTTATGTAAAGCACATGTACTCGTACATACATGTACACGAATGCAAATGAGCCAAAACAGGCTGGGACGGTACAAAACTACATGTGCATGTACATACGAACTAGTACATGTACAAAGCTATTCTGTCACTACAAAGATATATACATGAATATCACAAAGTTACAGTAACATGGGTTTTTGCACAAACAAAATCTGCCTTTCATTTTCTTCCTGAAGGCCCATGGTATGGTATTCAATTCAGCTGTGAACATATTCTCTGCAGCTCTCAACTGGTACTTTCCTTTACATGTACTGGCGTGGGTATAAGAAACTATTCAACATCCTTTTTTGGGGTTTATCTTATGTGCACTTAAAAAACATTTAGTTTTCCATTGTTTGAATTGAATGGACAGGACAATAGCCTGTCAGTGTAGCAACTACATGTGACTTATTACCATTGGTATAATAGAGGATGGGAATACCTACAATGTATCAAATGACCGTGCAATTATCTACATGTAAGTGTGTCATTTGCATATTAGTAAGGTAAGGTTAATTTACACTGAAGGCAATGGGGAGGAACATTTGCCTTCTATTTCTACATTTGGATACCATTTTATTTACCGTACATGTACATGTACCTGCTGACTCCCATTTGGTTCTATTGCCCATTCCATTCTTTCTGCATAAAGTTCCATTACTGAGGTAGAACAGGCACAGACGAGTCAAAAGCAGTAGAAACACATGGGCATACATCCAATAACAATCACAGCTTTATTCAACAAAGCTCAGAGGGTACATGCACTTATTACACAAATGAACATGTACCAATACCTGTAATGTATTGTGATTGCACATGTGCGGTGCACATGTACAAGCACATGTACATTGTACACATATGGTATATGAGCCTTTGAAACTGCAGAGCCATATGCCCTGAAGCAACAACGGCCCACCTGTGTAAAGTTAGCGTGATGATTTCAGCATCTGCCAGGGTGCACGTGAGCATTTGCTATGAGGACTGCAGGTGACTCTGGTCTGACACTGGCTTCATTTACATGTACACGTATCAGTACGCTGTGAGGACAGCCAAGTGGTACAGATCTTAAGTCTGGAAACCTATCTGTGGTCATTTTTCTTTGCTTGGCAAATCATCAAGCATGGTAGTTCAATTTGGTTGGCCCTCTGTTCTCTCGTTTAGATGCTGGGGTCTTCAATTTGTCAATTCTCCTCTCAAAAATATGTCCTCACTGTCATTTGCCTACTGGGCAAACGCTTCCATACAAGAAGACAAACACCGAATAGACACAGAGCTTGTGGGGCATTTCTGTCAAGAGAAAGGGAAATGACTTAAATGGTCTTTTTTCCTGACAACCCAATATTTTTCCTGAAGCTAAGTTGAATATAGTTGATAACAACATGCCAACATGTTTTTATGTGTTATTTGTTCTAAAAATAAATAAGCACAAGTAAATGTACATACATGTAGACATGTATACGTACCAGCCACAAGCTTGTGCAGCTGCATCTTAGATGCATATTTTAGCAGCCAGGCTGAATTGTAGATGGGGGGAAATTCATTGATAAAAATCAAGAGCAAAACTGGCCCCTGTCAAACGTTCCCATATCAAAAACACTGGAGCTACAGGATGGCCTATCACATAATGTAGTGAAAGATACATGTACATTGTACTTGTATGGGTAGAGTTGACTGTTACTGGTTTTTGTTAATATAATATTACACCAAAAATGTGATACAAATACATGTATGTTGACTGTTTGTCAAAGCCGGTGTAAGAAAAAAATTGACGTTTTATGAAAGATTACTTTCTCTGTAGCAGAGCTGATACCTGTGCTGCGGATAAACAGACCCAGTGCAGACCTTCATGTACTCATAGACAGTACAGGGATACATGTAGCTCTATGGATAGACCTATGGATAGACACACTCCACAGTTTTATAGGTGTCATTAATCACCTTTCATAAACAGACAGATGAGTTGTAATCCCTGTTTAATGACACTCCATTGATGGTTGATGCCCCTCTAATCATACCCTAGCAAATTACAATCCAACCAAGGTCAGCCGAGGCATTTGCCTCCACCAAAATGATCACGGGAATTGCAGGGGGTGACCACTAATAAATTGCTGCAGGAGCCAGATATAAACACGTGCAGTCTACATGTACGCACTCAAAAGTCTGCAGAGGAAAACGATAAAATGCATCAGCTTACAATAAAGTAATGCACGAATGATTAAAAATTCCATTACGCGGGCTGTATCATTACGTGCGTGAAACAGCATGAAGAACATGCGTCTAGAATTGCTAGATCTATGGCGCAAATTAATTATAAATGACAAAGGAGCTGATCACGTGGAAGCCTGCTGGAGCTTGCATTTCATGCAGGGCCTTACAAAATGAAGGTTACACATTTTCACCAGGGGACCAATTTTGGACCATTTTCATGAGAATTGAGAACATAACTAAAGACATCTCATTCTGTCACATGTACATGTAAATAAAGAAACCAACAAACTCTGAAAAATCAAAAGCTGGTACCGGTACTTCCAACAATGGTCTCAAAATTACTTTCACCCTTCGAAAGAGCTCCGTGCATATAATTCATCAGATTTTTTTTGAGCTGAAAAATGTTTGGCCCGTGCGCTTGTGCTCTTTAACAGGATGGGCGGTTTCTGATTACATAAAATGAAAAAAAAAATATGACCAGATGCATGTACGGTAAGCAACGCACCAATCAAATTGTCAAATAACGGACTACCGGTAACTGTGAACATACATGTACATATGTATCAGGTGCATCGTACCAACTTGTACATGTATGGTGTTCAATTAATGAAAATGACACTGACAACATGAACAGTAGCCTAAAATGTCTGTTCAGTGTTGAGAAGAGTAGGCATCTCCTCGTCTCTAGAGAGAATGGTCTGCACTACCGGTACTAGCACCATAGAAATAAACTGCATCCTCACCTACTCATAAGAATTCTACGATGTACAAGGGAACAAAGAGACCGAGAGCGATCGAGATTAAACCTGGATGTTCTCTTTATTCACCCCTGGAGTATATCTTGTAGGCCACTTCAAGATATATTGATCTGGATAGTCTCTCTTCTCTACTGCCTGCGTCCTGTCCAAACTGATAGGAAGACCTACCATGCAGGTTAGACAAGTAGATATTCAATACACAAAAGCCTTCAACCACGTTTAAGATTACCTTCATCTACTGCACAGAAATGGGCGGACACAGTGTGTCCACCATGTTCCAAATAGATGCGTATACACTTCAAAGTTGAAGGACGCCTGAAAGTTTTTCTAATCATCTCCTGAACATATCCTGCTCTGAACTTGAACTTTCATAAAGCTGATATCAGCAAGTTTAAAATGACCTGTGAAAATCTTAGGTCATCAATTGGGAAATGAATCTTCCAAATATTCCTCTCCTTTCAACAACTTTTAACAATGTTTAACAGCAACTTGAACAGAATACTCTCACTGGTAAAGAGTAAATCTCGTCTGCACAGCAGAACTCTAAAACATCTCGTTACAACCATTCCTAAGCACATTTCAAATGCCACATGTACACATGCACGTATGTATATACATGTAAGTAGTGTACATGTGGATTTACTTTGAAATTTTCTATTCAATATATGTCTCACATTCATGTGTTTTGTTCCATTAGGATTCCATGTGGAAAAGGCATTTTTGTTCCTTAGCAAGTTTTAGCTGCAATTAGTTTTCCACATGACAATTTAAAAATACCAGTAGGGTCAAAAAGCTCTTGAACTGAAAACTTGAAAGCAACGGGCATCTTTGATCCTAGGCTACATGTATATGTGTGTAGGTACCAGTATGTACTCTTGATTAAGCACTGTGCTTAAGTAGAATGTTGGCAAAAGACAAAAATGAGTGTGGTGTACATCCAAGTACATGTGGGGATCTCTTGTCACAGGTTATTAGCATTAATCGACTTGAACTGCTGCCAGTTACACTAAAAATGGAGTTCTTTGGAAAAAAATAAAAACTGAGTTAACTATTGTACTGCACCGTCATGCATATCCACATGAGCGTGTTCAATCAGCTGGTTGCAAATCAGCACAAATCTTGATTGAGGGGAATGATGTTGCTAGGCAAATGCTATTTGTTACCAGGGCAACCAGGCAGGTACTGGAAGCTGGTATTGATGCAATCAGTAATTGCTACCCCAGTGGGCTTTGCACTATCTTTGAAGAGGCCTACTTTCTTCAAATTTAAAAGTGTCCAACTCACAAATCACTGGAATTGTGTAAATCCCTGACTGGCAAGCATTTGACGAGGGAAAATGAAGTTGACACACGTTATTGGTTTTTCCCCCTAAATGATGCCCAGCTGTGACAGGGGACCTGCAGGTAATAGCCGTGTGGGCTCTATTCGCAATATCAGGGCGCAATAATTCTGGAGTGCACGCAGACTGTGCCAATATTTGATGAGCTCGTTGCAGGGATTTCATGTCTGACATTTGGTTGTCCAGACTTGTTGTCCAGGTTGGCTGGGCAATGTATGTATCACTGCATTATGAAGGAAGGATATAAATCAACATCAGCACAATGATCAGGGTAAACCAGGGAAGCCTCCCCAACCCCAGTAATGGCAGAAACATTGCTCTGGCTGGTTGTTCAGAAAACCATCAACGTCCAGTTATAGGGTAATTTAGCCACTAGAATAAGAAGCTATTACCGGGGCGGCACAAAGCTCACAGACAGGTGGTAAGACAGGTGCAACAGGTACCTGCCTGTTCAACCAAACAGTTGCTGTGAACAGCCAAATGCAGATGTGCATCATGCCAACGAACATGCATTTGAGTGCACCGCCATTGTGGTAATGGCTACTCCTCAGATTTGTCGGCGGTATTTTGTGCATAAGGCTAGTTATTTTAAACAAGCGTACGCACATGTCGTACACATAATAGGAAACATGCCTCTTCCATTGTGGGAGGAGGGTATCTTGACACTAACCAGAGCTCATGGGTGTGTGAGTGCAGCCAGGAGGAAATCATTTGAAAAATAATGTTTCCAAATTAATTTTCAGTGTGGGGGAAAGCAAAAGCATGTGCTGTTCCTTCTGTTTATTCTTCACGTGACAACACTGTGACATCAGAACCAAAATCAGCCAGAAAAGCCCGGTATCAACTCAGGCTTACCAATGTACCGGTATCCTCTCTTTCAACCCGACGTAAAATTTTTGTTTAAAGAGGTACATGTAACACTTGCACATGTACTGTACATGTACATGTAGGTCAGAGTACCAGTGATCCCTACCCCCCTCCTTTCCTACCATAAGGATATGGTACCTCAGGCCTCACATCCAGCTACTGATAAATAAATGTATGCACATTTATTGTACTGTACAGGTCTGTACATGTACCAGTACTACTTATTCAACCATTAAGTTTGCTTCACATTCTGCAGCAACACGTTCATTCAGTAGTTCATGTACATAGACCTACTGCACAGTCTGACAGTACAGACATGTCATTTCAACGGTCAACGGTCACGCTGCACCGATTCATAATGGAAACTTGATTGAGCATTGTTTCATTACACGTCAATCACTTCGGCAATTTCACCTGGTACCAGCAGGATAATTATGTGAAATATATTGACCCAGGCCTGAAATGTGTAGGGTGGAAACTGGTACATTATGGGATTTAATGGCTTTGCTTCTGATGCATACACTGTACAGTAGCTGCCACCAGTCATCGTTGTGGAGTTGATGCCTTCTTCACGACACACCAGTCACCTGACACCCCTGGGGATAATTAATTCTTTGTTGCCCGAGCTGCAGTCTCATTTCAGGGAGCCGCAGCACTGCTCAGCAATTTTATGAGCTCAGCAAAAACCAGTTCAGAACCTGTCACAAGCCATATGCATCTGACATATTGGCAGTTCACACTGTACAACCTTTTTTCGCTCAGCAAATAATTTCTGCACTACACTCCCGCAACACCAGACTAAAATCGATTTCAGGATTTATTTGGCAAAGAGGAGGATTTCAGGAAGACCAGTTATCCACTGAGGTTTTTAAGGTGTCCAGAAATTCTTCTTACATGTACGTTAATATGCATGCACGTGTATTTGACAGCTTTTTCCCACAGACTACTCTGTAGATACGATACCAGTTCATTTGAAGGACTCATCAATCTACAATGTACCCGTATGCTGTGTCCCTTATCTTCAACTGCACCTCTTGATTAATGCAACATGCAAACGGTTTACCAGAAACCAGCACACACACATTAGACCCCCCCTGCAAGTAAAGACATACATGTATTCCCGGGTGATGTCACACAGTGGCACAGGTGAACTCTCCAGTGTTTGGCCTGTTAACTGAACACACTGACAAGTGTGACAACGCCAATGGTCAAGAGGAAAAAGTCTACAGGTACGGTACAATCATCAGTCCGATCCTCATTAAGTTTACCAAGAGTGGTTTCTGAGTGCCAGTGAAGGCTTACACTAATCACTGTATTTGCTGCAAATTTTACTGCACGATCAATAGAACTTTCAAACTAGAGGAGGGAGAGAAAGAGAACCACTCCATGCCACAGCCTGACGCGGCCAATGACCTGCTCTTCACTGTGCAAACAGCCATGCATGTGTCATTCACCTGTCACTTCTGCATAAAGAGCGCCTTCTCTGCAAATCAAATAACAAAGTTTGCGGTCTGATTCGGATCTGCTTTTAATTTAGCTTTTTTTTTTTACTTTCTTCTCTCCCAATCCTATTTCGCCACAGCAAAATGATCCTTTTAGTGTCTTCAATGGGATAAAGTTGCTCCTGCAAATTTGATTTCAAACGGGCGAAGATACATGTACAAAGTCGAACCGATTCAGTGTCCTCTGGAGGTCGGGAAAAATCCATCCAAAGATTTTGGTTGAGGAAGGGTGAACAATGGAAACCTCAGACACAACATGACAATACATGCACATAATTCTATTCTATGTCAGTTCGTTTGCCAATTTTCTAATTACATGTACCAGTAACTAAGAATAACAGCAATCTTGTCCACATTCAATAAACCACATTATATACCTGCACCAGTAGAAATCAAACCTTGTGCGTGCATGCACCGGTATTTAAGCCGTATGATACAAAAGCCATTGTGAAAATTGTAGGTACATGTAACTACCCGGTAGTTTTACCTTGGATTTCCCCAAATCTTGAGAACACGTACTTGTGTAAACATGAAAGTAGGACGCTGATGCCAAACTGAGGAGTTCTTGGATACTTGAAGCCTGACCTAATGAGAAGATATCGGTACATGTAGATTGTAGGAAAAGTTCTTAGGACAGTTGGGATGTACATGTACATTGTACTGTACTGGTATGTACCCCAATTCAAGCAAACCAGAAAGCCATATTACTGTATCTACGTATTATATTGGTGTGAGCGTAGACATGTCAAATTAACCGACAGGTGATGTCAACATCTACAGTTTCACAAACAAAATCTTCGGCTTACATCTTCACTCTTACAAGTACCTCCTGTTCATCCCACTGTGTATAAACAATGGCAAAGAAATTACTGCACACGCCAAATTACATTTCAAGTAAAACAAACTTTCCCCGACACACACATGTCTGACGTGTGTGTGTGTGCCGACTATCCCAGGTAACACCAGATCCAAACAGTTCACGACTGTCTTCTGCCGGAAGTCAGTCACGCCAAGCCACCCTGCTGTCACTCTCCCTAGACCTCAAAAGGTCCCCAAGAGTCCACTGTTGTTTTTGTAGTAGGGGGTTAGGGTTAAGACAGTTACAATAACTTGATGACAAACTTGAAATCATTACAAGATAACATTCCAAGTGCAAATGTCAATGACATTCAAAGTTCCTTTATGAACTTTTAACAACAAAAAATGTCAATTTTGGCTCTAACTGTAATCTGCTGTGTAATGTGGTCCTTGTTACATGTACGGTAAGTCCTGATAATTTACATGCAATTTTGGAAACTACTGTTCTTCTGTATGTGCCAGTTCATGATACATACATGTATATGTGCACTGTACATTGAAGCCATACGTTCAGACAGTTTACATATTCACACAGCCTCAGGCCTGTTCTCATGGCTACAAATCTTCACAACAGAATCATTAACGGAATACTCCATCAAAGAGAACATCACTGGCTTGATGGATCAGCAGGGCCCACTGTCACACACGCTCAATTGCCAGTTTACAAAACAACTTGTGGATATACGCAAAGAACACCATGAAAAGCAAGACAATTTGAACAGTAAAAAAAAAAAAAGATGGATCCATGGGGTTTATTTGAGACACAAGTGGCGACAAGCCTATTTCTGTTCATAGCTTAAGGTCATGAATATGGACGGAATTACAGCAGTTAGCAAAATGTGAGACAAAAAACATGTAACGTCAGATGTTACCGGTACATGCACTATACATGTAGCATACACTTGTGTAGTCTTACACTTACATGTACATGTACCTGTCCAGTAGGCTCTATCATGTCTGTGTAACTTCGACTGATACAGTTTACAAATTATATTAATTTCATGATAAGATCATTTTAAGATAAGTGCCTGGCAATTGCTGTACACTGCCACTGGATACTGCACACATCTCTCACTTGTCCCAACTGTTCTGTTTCAACTCCACAAACATCCCTGTAAAACTACACTGACACCTGGAGAACCTGTTGCTTTGACTTGAAGCAAAAAGAAACCTCTTGCAATTATTTTGCCTACCCCCACAAATAAATTGGTAAATTTGGGAAAATATGTAGGACTGTAACTCAATGCCAGGATCTTGTCCCCAAATGTTGCCAAGTGAGTATCCCCTACTGTGAATCTGGCACAGCTAGAGGTAACCTTAACTTATAAGGTCATTCCCCGCTCCTCATAATAATCCAGGAAAAGAAAAATTGAAAATTTCATTTGGAAAACAGCTGTAATGATCCCTCGGTAATTTTCTTATTAGAACTATGAACTTTACTTGCGGACGTTGAACCAATGCATACCGGTACATGTGTGAAACACAAAGGGATGTGACAATAAACATATCGTACATGTACATACATATACCGTACATGTACATGACTCAATTGAGGATATGGCAAAAATCCAAGCTGCATCTTACATGTATTACCTTGGCAGTGCATACATGTATGGTACATTTTAACCACCACACCCTATTAGTCAAAGACACATTTAAAGGATCCAGGAAATCAATTTTCTTAGAATCACTTTTTGTGTATCTCTGTACTCTTCTCCCATGTACTGGTACGAAGACTGTTTGACATCTTTTTTGAGTTATGTGAACTGAACGGTGCACTTTTTCAAACATTAAAAATAGATCAAGCCTTTCTGGACAAGTGAGGGCGCTTTTGCTTAGATGTAAATCCAGGATGACATGGTTCAGGTCGCATGTTTCACGTTCAAATTGTGAACCCTAAATTTGAAATCTGGTAACATTTCTGTGAAAAGGATTTTTGCTGGTTTTTGCCATATACGTTACACAGCAATAAACTGCTAAAGAAAATGAAATCTGTCATAACAGTGGTCAAAAAAATCTAGAAATTTTCTGTGCACAAATCAGTCCAACATTGAGATTCAGCACCTTGGATGACATCAAAATATGGGTTGAAATTGCAAAACAAAAATTCAAAATAAGGTTAATTGAAGCCTAATGATTCAATTCCAAGGGTTTTAGTAAAATTTATAAAAACATTTCTATTTCCTGGCTCCTTTGAAGTACATGTTCATTTACATGTATATATGCATGACCTGTACCGGTATGTGAGCATACCAGTACATGTACATGCAGTTCTGACAAACTAATGACTTCTCATTAGTCACCAAATTAGTCCACATAAAATAAATGTACATGTACATTGTATAGGCCTCGACCAGAGACTACATGCACCGGTAGGATTATGGTATTGTGTGGTTGTTCCAGGACAGCTGATCCCTTGTGCAGTCCAACTTTCAAGGGAATTTAAACCAGTACTCTTGTGAGAGGAATGCAACTAACTGCAGACTGTGAACAAAATTCTAAATAGAAACAGCACTGCCGTTGACACTTTTCAAGCTGCATGCAGGTTTTAGTGAGATATCTGTCACATCTCTCCTCTTAATTACAAAAAAAGAAAACCAACTTCACTTGCTCCTACGTGTTGGCACAAATAGCAAGCTTGTAAAGTTTGGACCACATTTCAAACCCCAAAGTACTTGCTTTTCTATAGGACTGACTGACAATGCACCTGAATTTATAGATCTTCGCTCAAGGCATGAGCGCACTGCCAGATATTAGAAACTGCTCAGGTTTCTAGAAATGGCATACATGTACCCACCCCGGGGATATATTGGACAGTGATGGTTCTACCCCCTTCAGCCACACAGTGTCCCAAGAGATGTCAGATGCCCAGCCATTGGTTGGGTACATTCTGACAAGTCGGTGTGTAGACACAGACACGTAGGGCCCCCAGTACTTGCAGGCTTGTGGGGTGGAGAGGTGGGAGATTAATGGTGGGCACGTCAGTACTTTGACACTTTTAGCATGAAAGACTTGCCAGCGCGTGCATGATACAATTCCAGTCTGAGTCCGATGCGATTTACTCAGCTGAAGAAACAACCACAAATGTGTACACAATGTATGCGACAGCTGACAAGGGACCAGACAGGGTACCCGTTCCAGTACACGTACAATATGATGTATGTAAGTCTCTTAGGAGTCTGACCACATTGCCTCAGCTGTTAATTGCAACATCCTTTATGGCCCTAACTTACATGTGTCCACCCACACAACCATCAACTCTTTCAGCTTTTTCCTTGAAACTGAGGAACTATATGTACACGCAGTTTAGAATCAGAACTGTGAAGCTAAAATGTGCATGCAGTGTGCAGTACTAACATGTACAAGTACCGTACAACAAAATGTACCCTACAGCATTTGTTCTCTGCCAAATTGACACAATTTGTCCAATTCGTCAGATGACAAATAAACACTGAGGGATTTTCAGTGCCAATTACACACTGCGTACTACTACATCCGGGCAGATGTCTGTATGCAGTTGCCAATGACATCTTCAATCATACGCAAACCTGAGTGATTCCCATTTTGTTTGTTCACACACAGAAGCTCCCCCTAAGCCGCGTGCTGAGCCTTCCGTCACCCGCGTGCCACTGCAAGGAGCCGTAGAGTGTAGCAAGCTTCGTTTTGCTGTCTCGTGGTTATGTGTAAAACAGCCATGATACGGTAAAAAATGTCACATACATGTAAATCTTGGCCAAATGACCACAAATGAAAAAGTCATGCCTATTTTGCTTCAAGTATATCCACAAACACGCACCAACCTTACACAATGTATGTTGCACCACAGAGCAAGCAAGGGATGGTTATCATGGGTGGTCCCACATTGCCGTCTACGGTATTGCTACTGAACCATCCACACACCAAAACAGTCTCAGAAGAATGTTATGGTCCCCAGGGCAATGAAACATCTTTTTGGTGAGAGGCACTTGGAAGGTTTATTAAGAAATTCCATTGTCTGTGCAGGCATTTTCAAGGCACCAAGGCAAACCACAAATATACATTTGGTCTGTTGCTATGATTACTCCACATCTACATGTACATCTACATGTATCATACATTGTCATACATCATGTACATGTACCGTACCAGTATCCCGGTACATTGTGCGTACACGTGGCCACGGTACCGGTACCTCTTTTCAGTTCTAGGTGAGCATAATACCTAAAAAGGCAACTGAAGTACACTGTACATGTCATTCTACAACTAAGGGGTATAATTTTTTCCATGTCCCGTCACATCTGACATGATTTTGTAAGTTAAGAACACATTCCCTAATTTCTGAGCATGATGAATTAATGCAAATTCCCTGCCCCCCAAAAATAGAAATAGTTTGATATCGATTTCAGTGATATTTACAGTACTCGTCAAATTACACAAGTCAGGTGTAACAGGGACACAAAAATGTCACACTTTTGGACCCCAGATTTATAGAATGACCCATGTACAATGTACATGTACTGCAACAAGAAATTCTCCAGAGTTAATTTCATCCACCTGAAATGTGTCTGTTGTAGATTGGAAACACTTGGATCAAGCATCTACACGTATGGCATATTTCTAACATCCAAACTTAGCTCAATAAATGCTCAGAATCTGTACCTCAAAAAGTATTGGGGTGTGTTCTAACTTGTTGGTACAGGTCATCCCAAGGCAGTCCTTAAACTCCTGAACACGCAAAACATCTAATCGGGCAAGCTACATCTGATAAAGCATGGCAGCATCTCGCTACCATCAATTCTGGACTGCGAGGGCGAGTAGAGCCAACAAGAAAATTTCCTTAGTGAAACACTGGGGCTAGAGCTCCTCCCTGCAGCCACGGGTGGCTCGCGGAAATTGGAGATGCCTCATGAATTGCAAATAAGAAATTTCTGGAAGTCTGCCACCATTGATTGGTGGGGGGAGGGGTGGGGAGAGAGCGAAAGAGACTGATCTGGAAAGCGGTGGCAATGTTTGTGTGGCATCCCCCCCCATGAGATTTGTGTCTTGTGCATCAGGTTTAACCTGTGCGACATCCCGCAAATTAAATCTTGGACTTAAATGAAAACGAGGGAGGGAAATAATCAGGGTGGTAAAGCCGTGTACTTACAGACTAGAAGGACACCTGCTCATCTGTGCACAGTGTACAGCCTACATACATGTATACAGTATACAATGGACGAACTCATGGAAAGTCAACATATACATGTACATACCGTACATTGTACATTTAAAGTGCATAATTTGCATGCAGATGATGGCGGGTAACAACTGTATGTCCATAAATGTGCCATCTGATTTTGCTTAAACTACGCTGAAACTGCTTAAATAAAACAAACAAAGCACGATCTATCCCAGAGTGCGATATTATAAATCTAAAACAAGGCCTGCAGTTCGGGCATTAGTCGCGTCTATTCTCCAGAGCCAGTCTTAAACGCACGTTTAAGATGGACCAAGCACATCTACATGTATTTATTCCCTTAATAATGAACCTGCTGAATACTAGTACCAATTCCTGTAGCTGAAGACCTATGCATACAGTCCATGTATATCAGGGCATGTAACTACATGAACATGATGATGATGTACATGTACAGTGTACTTGTATGTACCCCAAATGATGTACTGTACAATGTACATGTACTCTAAACAATGGGAAACCTGATGGCTGCACCTGCAGAGGTACACTGCTCTGCTCCACCCTTGCATTCACATCCACCTACCAGTATTTTCGATTTATGAAAAAGAAATGACACAAAAAGTTTAATGCAGATCAGCATGTGTTTTCTGGCATTTACTATACACATTCCACAGCGTTTTTGAAAATCAATACATTTCTTTAGATTCTATGAGTAAGAAACTAAAATGAAACATTCAGAACTTACAACACTTGTCAGCGACCTGTAGATGCATTTACCGGTCAACTTCTCATCCGGTTTGGTTTATTTGCATGTCTTTTGTCACTCAGTGCGTTTTACGTGGTATGTGACTTCAAGATGCATCGAACAATGTGTACACGTACCCATATGCATTGGAGTCAGATCTGTGAGAAGCTTTGCCTCTTGTCATTTTTCTTTAGTTCAACCTTTGTGTCAGATGGCACCATTGCTTTGTTCAAATTAATGTTCAGCTCTATTTCCCGAGAATGATGCTAGCAGGTTGTTTTCTGTAAGCGCTCTAAGTGCCTGAGAAAGTCTTCCCTAATGAACGCAGTCCCTCGGACATAGACAAATCCTAAGGTTGCCAAAGTCGCGGGGTCGTAGCTCTAATAAGCATGAGAGAAGAATACATGTAGCTGCAAATGGAGCATACAACTGCAGGTTGGTTCCCAGTTCAGGCTGCTTGTTCGTTGGTCCTTTTGACCCGTGAATAATAAATTGCAAGAGCCATCAAAACATGCGTGGTATGCCTCTCAACCTGTAGTTCTAATTTTTTTTCCCACAAATTGTTTATACTTGACTTCAGTGGAATTTACCAGTGAGCCACTGATGAGGTTGAAATTCACTACATGCACACTCCATGTATATTGGACATGGACATATATATGTACATTACCTTAAAATCGAACCCAACTTTCTTTTGTCACATGCAGGTTGTTACAATGTACCTGAATCCTTTACAAAAAGAACACTTGAACTTTTTGGGATGACTTTTTCTTTTTTTTTTGTAAGTTTCTCCCTTGTAGCCTATGAATTCTGTACATGGATGGGCAGTTGGGCACAATCTTTTCATTGTGTGGTTCTGCTTCACTTCACACCATTTTTTCCTAAGGGGGAAAAAATATCCAAGGATTGTTCAAGAGTTTGATTTGAATTCTACTGGTTAAATGCACCTACATGTATTCTGTTATTGGACTGGCCAAATGTACAGAGCTCAGGTTTACTTATGGATATGTAGGCATTCATTCACTTGTACTGGGCATGTAACAGAAGTGATACTGCCTCTAAAAATCTATTATTTTACATACATGTACCTCTGGAATTTAATTGATGGATATTTTGGATTCAAGAACCTTTATGTTCAAGTACATGTAACTGGGCACTGTATCGTATGTATGCAGTACATGTACGGGTATGAATGTCTATAATCCCAAACTGATGACACTGATGTACATGTACATGTATGCACCTTTATACGAGTAACAACTGCAGATCCAATTAATAAGTAATGAGAGTGTACGTCTGCATGTGCCTGCAAAAGTCATCACGTCAGACTTGAAATGAGACTGTCTAAATTTACTGACACCAAACCAAGCAAGCAGGCAGCGGAGTACCGGCCGCTAATGAAAACAGCACAGAGGAGGCCACACGGGAGCGTGGGGGGGGGAGGGGATGGGGGGACGCACAATCAGTCTGCCTCTCTGCTGCGAAACTCATTTTCCAGGGGTAATCAAGTGAACACTGTCTTCTCCTTGAAGAGGAGAAAGGGAGCAAGAGTGGTGACTCACGACTCGTGATTCCGTCAGCGGGGCCTGGCCGCGGTGTGCGTCGCACAGTAGCTGGGATGCAATTTATCATCATCTGTCAGTCTGTAACAAACAAGCACTCTATTCTTTTTTTTTCTGTGAGAAAACTAAATTATTAAATGAGTCCACGCTTAGCAAATGTGGAAAGGTGACAATGTAATGTATCTCTGAAATATTGATGGTGGCATGTTCAATAACCACATGCTCTGAAGGAACATTACGAGCAAAGCACTGTTTTATCATGTATTGTTTGAAAAAGAGTACACAAGGACACATACTGTACGCACACGTACGTACACCCATACAAGTACATGTACTAAATTGTACATAACTGTTTTTTCTGCAAACATTATAGGCATAACATAATACATGTACATATTGGTGCTTGACCAAAAGAAGTTACCGTACTATACACTTTATGAATACAGTCAGCTTGTATGAATTTTCTGTGCCAGTACACTCCCATGCTTACATGTACATGTGTGTGCATGTGATGTATGTTTACAAATCAAACTAAAATTAATATACTGGTAGATGACAAGTGATATTATTTTTTATGTCTTTTTCACGCAGGTACATGTACGTAAATTTATCGGTACATGTACATATGCATTTACAAATGTATGTGTACAAACATGTGCACATGTTGTTGAGCTGTGATTGAGTAAATTTCATTCCCTTGCTCCAATGACCACGCGGCACAAATGTAATAATGTCTTGGCTTAGTCATTGGGCATGTTGGATGAAGTAATGAAGTTATTGCTCAGATATGACGAGCACAAGTCTGTGAAAGTTCCCACCGTGTGCATGTTCAGACAAGCCATCCAATCAGCGGTGATTCAACAATCTGGATTGTGATCCAATTAGGAACTTCTTTTTGAAAAAAGTGAAAAGTAAACATACATTTCTGCAAAATGAAATTCCATTTCAAAGAGATCTCCTTTGATTAGATTACACCCCTGGCAGATATCTCGACACAAAGGCTTTTAATTTCCGGGGACTGGGTCTGCTAGCCCCAAGCTAACATCCAAACCCATTTCAAAGGCAATTCGGAATTGACTGCATTGTGATGAACAAAGAGAAATCTGGACAGGAAAAAAAGTGAGAGGTCAGGGAACAAAATCCAAACCCAGAGGCCCTGAGTTTGCACGTGTACGTGAACTGGCCCACAGATGTTACACTGTGCATCACATCAGAGATCAGTTAGTACATGTAGATAATGGAGTACACCTTACTCTGCAAATGTACATGTACCAGGTACGTTCAATGGTATGATGCATGTAGCGGTATATGCATTGAGGAAAAGGGTAAAAGAAAAAAAAAATTATTTTTCATAAAAGGAAAAGATGATTGTTCAATAAACTCTCAAAAAAAGGTTATCTATGAGCCTGCAAATCTTCTTGGTTACGTAACAGATTCATATACCCACCATTTTTGTTTTATATCAATTGGTACATGTACATTACCACAGTATCTGAATGCTAATTACAGAGCTACATGTTAGCAAATCGATTACCTAAACACATTAGCCACTCTCCAAAACTGGTGGGTAACTTACATGTAAGTGGTTATCTTGGCCAATGAAAAACAGGCCCTAACTCAGGTCGAAGAAAGTATGATATATAACCCTTTGATGTGCCCCGTTCTTCAGAGTACACTTGTACGAGTATGTACATGGCCATGTAGCAACACCAGTGGGCCCTTGATTGTGGTTTTAAAAATAATTTTAAGCTGGTTTTCACCTTTAAAGGATTAATCTACATTGATAAAAACAAAAGCAAGAAGTCCAACTTTCGATCATCAAAATAGAATATGTGACCTGTCACCACAAAAAGAACTGTAAGTCGGAATTTTCAAAGATTGAGATATTGGTGTTTTTTAATTCGGCAGAAAAAGAGCTTGCCAGTGGTTTATACATGGAACACTACCGGTAAAAGTATCAGGTGACAAAGTGACATTCTGGCAGCTTTGCATCCTTGTTCCCAGCATATTTTCACCATTTCAGACCAGGCACGAATAATGGTATGGTCAAAATTGCAGAGAAAATGACATTTTTAAAAATATGATCCTGTGAAATATTTGGAATTAAATAGGAGACGGGTTACTCTCTCCAAATATTACAAAACCTCAAAATTGACCTCCACTTCAATATGAATTTGAAGTTCCCTCAAAATAGGAAAGAGCGAGATGCGGCTTTACTCTCATTTTATCGTAACAGGTCACATATTCTCATCTACGGTAGTTCTTCCTTTCAAATACTGCTGGTACATGTAGGTCCGAGGTCCATCTTTGAAACCTTTTTCAAAAGTCCTGCTTGCACCTTGTTTGGAAGGCTTGCCAAATGAGAATGCATACCAACATCAGCAACTTGTACGTGTAGACAAAATTTTACATACATGTATGTATACATACATGAACATATATAAAAGTAACCTACCTTGACTCTCTCCCACCTGTGGTAGTCTGTGTGGTTGTGGCAGTAGGGACAATCCTCGGCATAGAATGGTCTGATGCGGCCGTACATGGCAGCATCGCGGATGAGTCTCTCCTTGGTGCTTGGAATCTCCGCGCCGTCCCGGATCTCGAACGCCGGGACAACGAACGCCGTCCGCTTGGAATACTCCGTCTCCTCCTGCAGGATGATGCTGCTCCGCGACAGGTGCAGGAACTGAGTTCGCAAGTTAGCGCTGGGCAGCATGTCGATGTCTACCACAAAGACGAAGCGGGACGCCACCCCACTCCTGGCCACGTTGCGCAGGACGTTGTTGGGGTACACGACCTCCAGGGCATAGTTCCTCGCCTGTGACGCAGCCTCGAATGTCTGTTCTTTCAAGCTGTCCAGGATTGTCTTGCAGGGCAACTTTGTGAAAGGGAAGGCCTTGATGCTACTGCCAAGCATCTCAGTTATTTCAGTGATGGGCTGCACAAGGTGAAAGGTAACATTCTCTTTGATGCCTGGAAAACACTCCCGTAAAGTGAATAAGACGTTATTAAAAGTACTGATATCTGGACTTGATGAAAATACGGCTACGGACACTGGGCCCCTCCACCGGACCACCAGGTCAACAAGGTGGTACAGGTTATTGACCGAACACTGTGTGACCAGAGTCACTTCTGAAGGCAATGAATCCTGAGTCTTTCGACCGATCCCACCAGTACTCTTCATGTAGGAATGGTAGATTTTGTAGGAACCAGTTGTGTCCAGCTTGGCCTCCAGGGGCATGTCAGTCCGGCTCCGGGGAGAATGGTTGTTGCGACTGGGCAGGCTACCAGAGCCGGCGGACCGGCGCCCATGGTTGTTTGAGGTGGCTTTGTTCTCCAGCCAGGAGATCATGGATAGGTGTATCAACTGCAAGATGATGAGTACAGAAACCAGACCTCCCACCATTGCACGAACCACTGTTAGTCGCATCTTGTCAGCTCACCTACCACAGCAGTGCTACAAAAAAAGTGAAAAGTTCAAAACACTTCTACATGTACGTTTGCTGGTGTGAACATTGCATTCTTCCGGTACACGTACAGTAAGAATTAGTTTTGCCACATGCATGCCAGCTATGAAATATGGAGCCAGCTGTCTCTTTTTCAGAGCTAAATCCCTTCAACAAATTGAGCTCAAATCTAAACCCTTGGTATGTTTACAATGTACAATCCCAAATAATCTAAAATCCACCACTGCTACCCGACATCATGGTTTCTTTTCCAAAGTTGAAGTCTGGAGTGGAATGTACAATGTACAATACAAAACAAAAACAAGTCAATCACGACCATGAACAAATGATGCTTTAAAACGGTCACTCAAAAGGACTGCACTACCGGACTGAACAGAACTATGCCAACCTGAAGTACTGACATTTCACAACTATCCGGACAAGCATGGTTGCGCAGAAATGTGTGTTCCTTTCCTTTAGCACCCTGTTCCTATAACAAGGAAACTCAAAGTCCACTTTTACAAATTGAATGACCTTTTGACCTCAAGCTTCCATTCCTTAATCCTAACAGCTCTAGTTTGGGTAAATTTTGACAATATTTCAGTAAAAACAAAAACACACTTTTCTTTAACCATGTTTGGCACACAACAACCACTCAAACAGGTCATGCCATTTTGCATCAAATCAGCCAAAGGTGGAGACGCTTAACAACGTACTCTGGTTACCAGACCTTGCCACTGTGAATAAGATTCATCAAGGTTCACCAAAAATCTTCATCAAGGTTAAGGTACCAGATTTCATTTGCTGATTTGTCTCTGTTCACACGTCCTCTTCAATACATACAGATACACTGCCGTTCTACCACATAATTTCCCCCACAAAATCAAAGCCCTGCCCTCTTTCACAAACACAATTATTCCGATACGAAAGAGGACACCACTGCCGACTTACATGCATCTACAAAGAGTTGAATTGTTGTGTAAAAGTAGTCTTTGTTTTCTAATTATAGAAACAGGATGCTAAAGGTGAGGAACACCTGGCAATGTAAGCCCCTATACAGTGGGTTAGCGTGGCTGCCATCTTGCAGGTCAGTGCTTTTGTTCCACAGGGTATGAACAAAGGAGGTTTCCCTGTGGAACAAAAGAACTATCCTGCAAAGATGACTACTGTATATGTTCCATTAATTAAAAGCCTCTACTGCTGAAATTTGGTCACCGGAATGGAAGCAAGTTGGACCAGTCACAGTGCAGCTTTCATCTGTGGGTGACAGGAAAACAAAAGGAAAAGACAGGAGCTGTGCTGCGATTGGTCAAACTATCCCCAATGCAAAAAAATATACATCTTGAAAATAATTCGCGTTACCCGCTGCTTCACCTGACTCGGACCGGCCAGCCGACCCCGGCAAGCTCGGTGGTCGAGTGGTTAAGACGTCTGCACTAGTAAGCAGGAGGTCGTGGGTTTGAGTCCCACCCGAGTAAGCTTGTGACTTTTTCGCAAGTTCTCGGACAAGCACTGAGCATACAGTGTTTATTAATAATATATACGTTGCATAAGGGCAAAACCCGTTATATAAATTATCACAAAGGTGACAGTTATTGAGAGTACCTGCTGCTGATTTTCTGTAGTGTGGATGGGCAAAATGCTCAAGAATTTCACCATTTTTATGGGGATATAAGGTGAATAAACCTCCCCATCTGACACCTACATTGTAACTTCAGAAGGCATGTATGAAATTTGGTTGCACAAATAGCTGCGACGGGAGAGTAAGCTGGTATCAGTACAATAAAAACGACACTGTGCGCGATATGGGACAGATGGGTACCCCCCCACATGTCCAATCCCTATACACACTCTAGACTATTGTTACCTAACACATCACCCCCTCCCAGAAGTCTGTAAAGAATTCCTGCGATTCCGATAAACAATGACCAACACAAAGGGGGGGTTCTCTCCGCCCCATATCTTGCATCATATGATCAAAACAGCCAAAATGTGTTTATGGGAGTTTGTACATTGCTGTCTGAAAGGTTTGTATAAACCTTACAGTTCTGGAAGTAGATCCGGACTTGGTAAAGCCAATCCAGAACCGGGAAAAGCATCACCATCACTTTCATCGATTTTTCAAAATAACTATTTTGCAGTATCTCCAACACACCGACCTGACCACATTTCACTGGAATTTGAGGATTTTGTCATTGCAATCTGACTGAATAATCTTTGTGATCCAGTGCTAGGAATACGGCTGTAGTCTGTACTAATGTCCATGATGATATAGTTGCCAGGTCTCTAATTTTGCCATAAGTCTGATTGGTTTTTGCAGTAAAAGGCAAAATATGGGACCTAGCGACCTATCGTCATGGGCGACCTATTGTCAAGGGCGTTAGGATGGGTTACTCTATTATGATGGTAGTTATCACATTTCCTGATCGAAATACAGATTGCTCGCTCATCTTAATGAATAATCCTGTCCTCGCTGTTATTTAACTCTTACTCTTTAACTTGATTGATAAGATATTGTTTGTAGTTCAATTTCTTTTCCTCTACGATAACTCTGAAAATCTGTGTACGCACCGTATGCAGGCGGAGGTGGAGTCTTTATTATCGCGGTATCGAGAAAGGGTTTCTATGATGGTCTTTAAAGCACTTTATGAATAAACAGAATGATTTATTTTCCAGAGGAAACAAAATAATCTTGTTTTGTGATATAGTTCAATTTTACCTGTAATTTATTCCATTTTTTCCAGTATTCTCCTTGAGAGATGCCTTTCACCAAAAGACCGAGATGGGAATAACTGCACTGCGTCACCTTACACTTATTTATCTGGCATGGAATAACTTCAGTTTTGTTCACCGCTACTTTTTTACCCCAATCCTAATTGCAGCAACAACTTTGACTTTCATTTTAAATTGGTGTTTGCCAAAGGAATAATAAATATTTTAAATATTGCAAACTTCTTTTTCTTGGGGGACTCATTCTTTTATGGATGTCTGACACAATCGCTAAAAGTGTTTGCTTTCTGAGTTCTAATTCCTTAAGAGTTATAACCATATCATTCAAAACGTCCACTGAAAAATTCTTCAAGTTGTGCAAGAAGAGCAAAAAAATTGAGACAATAATGCCGACGTAATTATTTGCTATCATTTGCCCTGGAGGGTAAAAGTACGATTGATACAAGTCTACTGTAATGGATAATGGGGTCGCGCGCTTTCTGCTCGCAAAAGTTTTTCAGTGCAGAAGCCCTTGTGTTGACTCCGAAAATGGACGGTTAAAATGTGCCTTTAGACACCTTTGGTCATTTCGGAATTGACATTTAGGAACCCAGCAATGGATATCCAGGGGCAGGGTGGTGTTGGATGTAACTGTTAAAGAGATAGACGGTAGGTAATGACACACGGTGAAGGAAAATTTACAAATGTCAGAAAAATTACATCTTTTATTAAAAACTATCAAAACATACAGAAAAATGCAGAATTTTTCACTCTGTTTTAATAAAACTTATCCTCGGGCCATAATTTATTGATTGCCTGGGCGAATATTGCTGCTTGTGATCTCACTGGCAACGCAAAATTCAAAATTTCCAATACCGCAATGAATGGAATTACCACGATAATATAGGAACTGAGTATACATGCAGGTTCAAGCTCTATCCACAGCATGGCATAAACCTAGCTCTGTTAAGTGGAGCGAATAGTATTCCTCTTTTACGATTTTGGACGGGATCGTCATACTAATGCTCCACGACATTACATAGAGTAAGGTGAAAACGGTTCTCAAAATTTCCAAAGACTCACTAAAAATACCTCTATCACCACCTCCTGGTTTCCGTAAATGCCAAAGTCAAACGGATGGGGCTTCAATAATATTTCTGACTTCAAAATCGCATTCCAATACAGGTGTGTAGTTTCACAAGTGAACATGGTTCCGCTAAGACGTACGCACGAACGTGCTTTGCATGGTCTGGACACAAGACTTGTTGATCGTGACCTTTGTGGTCCCTACCAACGACTGTTTCGTGGTGCCAAATGCGTTGCACATGAAGCGAGCAGGGGCCAGAGAAAAGTTTAAGCACTGTCCGTGTGCCCAGCAAAATGGTCAGATTTTGACAGATTTTGAAGTCAGAAATATTCTTGAAGCCCCAACCGTTTGACTTTGGCATTTACAGAAGCAAGGGGGTGATGATAGAGGTTTTTTGGTGAGTCTTTGGAAATTTTGAGAACCATTTTCACCTTACTCTATGTAATGTCGTGAAGCATAAGTATGACGATCCCATCCAAAATCGTAAAAGAGGAATACTATTCTAACGCTCCACTTAGTAGAGCTAGCATAAACCCCAGAACTAAGGGGTCTAACGGCCCCCTGTGGGAGCCGGGCGGATGTTGGACCCCACATGTTGGACCCCTAGGGGCGTCTGGCTTACCATGCGATATATACGCCTACACTACAGTGCATGTACATGCAGGCCTCGTCATTCAGTCGCTTAACGGTACCGGTTCATGACGTTACACTCCGATTATGGAGTACGAAGTAGGCCTAGGGACTTGCTTCTGTTGGCTAAGCGATGACAATTCAAACCCACAACATACTCACCAGGAACAGCTTACATGCACAGGCCTCTGTTTTGGGCATCTACATTTTTCACTGAAGGAGTCCTTCCGATCTCGACAAGTCCTCGAGATCAGCCGTGGTGCCTTACAACGCCAAATTGCATGTGCCATTCTTCGCCAAACACTTGTCACTTTTGTTAGGTGTTAAGGTTGCATACCTGCTGACGAAAGGTGGCGCTCCATTACAAATACTGTCCTTGAGCTGGTTGAGGGCGATATTTCAAATCGTTGGAGCTGTCCTCATGTCTGTGCTTGCACTACACCAAATATGCGCCCATATCAACCAGTGCAAAACTACACCGAAATAGCGCTGCCGGTTGACTCTCGGGGGAGATTAGCCTCGGTTTTTTTGTCGCTGGAAATTCAAGATTATGCCCAGAAGATCACTTTTCTTTTCAATTTTAAGGGGGTTAGCCACAATTTTCTTTATTCGCCTTTCCCAGAAGATATCCCTCAAAAGAGTAGTAAAACTATGTGCTCAGCTCTGAATGTAGCCGATCCGAAATAAGCCCGCAATTTGGGGCTTTTGTAAACGAAATACCCTGAACTGCAAACTACCAGTCCCAAATTCGGAATTTATCGAAATATTTTTATGATCCTCCTGATTATGGCATTTCTTATTGTAAAAATCCCGTGGGATCACAACATATTAATGAGCTAGCGCACTGAAATGCAATGATTTGATGGAATGTACCCAGAATTAGGACTCAACGAGCCCAGTTTTATCACTGTATAATCTTTTCTAATAATCGTTTCTAATTACTTAATTCATCTGTAATTTCTGGCTTTTATTTCTTGTGCTACTTTTCTGCCCTAACAAACACTGGAAAAAATCCTTGCCGTTTCTTAATAGCTACCAGCAGGCCGTATGTAGTAATGGTAGAATACGAAGTGAAGATGAGGAAGGGAATCCGTTTCAGAATAGCGCTGAGAACATTGGGAAGGATCTCGAATTCATCTGGCTGCAGCAGTAAAAACAAAGCCTGTTGGCAACGTCATGTTGACCAAGTTAATGCAGTGATTTTCGAAATTTCATTACCAAACTATCCTTTGGATTTAATCATCTGTTTATTTTGTGTCTCTTAGGACAAAATGGTAAGGGAAGTAAACTTTTTTGCTTTTTGCAAGTTAGAACTCGAGTCGAGGTGAAGGGATCTGTGTTGTTGAAAGGGGTGTATACAAACCATGGTCAACAAAATGATTATCAAATATCTTGTATTCTTAATCACTGCGTCGCTGAAACTAATGGCAGAAGTTTACTACTCTCTGCCTTTAGCTAGCACCTATTTTGAATGCAATTGCTGATGAAAAAACAAAACGAGTACAAAAGCCCCGACCGTAGGGGAATCGATTGCCGATAACAATCAAAGACGATAACCACTATACGATCGAGGACTGATGCTGGGTTTTAAATTCCATCACCTAATTTAACTGAAACGTACTACTAAATGATTTACATTTGGGGGGAAAAAATGGTCTCCCCGGCGGGGAATCGAACCCCGGTCTCCTGAGTGACAGTCAGAGATACTAACCACTATACTACCGAGGATTACAACAAGACCTGACCGTTTCACCATTTTATTCAAGTGTAACAGTTATTATATTAATATTCTGCATGAGAATAGGGTCTTCCCGGTGGGGAATCGAACCCGGATTTCCTAAGTGACAATCAGAGGCAGACTCCTATTAACCATATTATACTATCCCAGATTGGTGACACGGAAAATCAACTGCCAGGTCGCTTTGCGTCAATCCTCCCACTGATATAATAAAAGATTGTAACATCAACTTGGTGAGCTGTGTTTGTCCTCCTTCAAATTATTAATTTTGTTGTTGGCTTCACAATGAGCAATACTAAATTGCAGTTCAATTACCTCAAAATACGGAATGCTTGAGGGCCTAAGTGGTAGCGGTAAGTTGGTCTTTTGCTCGTTTTACTACATGTACAATTGTCGCAATTGCAATAGTTAACAGTCATCTTCCGGAGGTGTGAGTCTTTGCATCCTTCAAGACCTCTACACCAACACAAAGTAGAGGGAACGAGCCGGAACAATTGTCATGGGGGGATGGGCAGTTGTTAGACCATCGGGCATCAGCCATTAACGGGCCGATTCATCAAGCCCCGCCCCCTTATAGGACCCCCTTAAATAAGTCTGGGGGTATCCCCCAGCCGAAAGAGTAGGGGGAGGGGACTAGCTGGCCCTCTACCTTTCATCCCCCCCATTTTGGCCGCCAGTGGTGCGAGCTGAGAACAGTGTTTCGGATCCTTTCCTAACCAAATCAGGAGTTCAACAGGACTGTGTTGCTGCACAACACCTCTGCAATGTTGCGGTCGACCTGGCGAACAGTTTGATGAAGCGCTGCCACCTCATCTCGGTGTCAACTTCCACTTCCATTTCACAGACCTCTGCTATGCGGATGATGTTGCCGTGTTCTGTGCCCTACTGGTAAACACCTTGGATAAAGTTTTGGAGACTCTCGGCGAGGAGGCGTCGCCCTTGGGCCTCACCATCACCTGAATGAAGACAAACATTCAGTCTCTTTCCGAGTTACCGACCAACAGGCGATCAAATGTCTCTGAGCAGGTCGAACACCGTGGTTGACAAATCCATCGCAGACCTTCTCTTCGACACCACCACCTCCACACCTCCTGCAGCACCGCTCCATGCCAACTCAAGCGGGCTGCGGCGGGAACTGTTTTACTGGATGAGATACAGACATCTTGGTTCCAAGATCTCCGGGGATTACTTGTCGAAGCCAGAGACTGACCACCACCTCCAATGGTCCAATGAAAGTCCGCAGAGCTTTCATCTGACTTACCCTGTCGTAGCTTAGAGGCACAAGCACAAAAATCATTTTTCTCCGTTCTTCTTATGATCTTCTTGGTATCCACTTGGTTTTCAACTTGTCCACGTTCGGACCACCCCGACGTCGTCAAAGTAAAATCCCAATTTCTGCTAGCAGAAAATTGGGTTTTATGAAAGGGGGTGTTCCAACTTCAAAAACCCGAAAATCTACGGGCAGAAAATGGGTTTTGTCTTTTTTTGGAGCATCAAATACAATTTGCTAGTGGGAATTCGAGGTTTTTATTTGTCCACTTTTCACGCGTCACGAAAGTTGTTAAAGTAAAATCCAAATTTATGCTAGCGGAAAATTGCGTTTTTTGAAAATGCTATACGCAAAGTCCAAAATCCCGAAAATCTACTAGCAGAAAATGAGAAAATGGGGTTGTCCACTTTTGACGCTCCATAGTACATGTCGCTCAATGTTTTTCGGACTTCATCAGGAAAAAAATGCTTCAGATTTGCTCAGTCTTAAATAAATTGTGAATGTCTGAGGGGAAGAGAAAAAGTGAGTTTTTACAATTTGCCCGCTGTCCTTAAACACTGGGGCAAGCAAGCAGAGGATTTTGAGCCGTAGACGTCGACGTCGCGTCGACGAACTTGGCTGGCAAGCATCAGGAAATCTGAGGTTAGGCCTAGGCCTAGTACTGCTGGTCTGTTGCTAGGGGATAGGCTCAGCCTGAGGCCTCGACTGCAGTAAAAATATGACCAATGTCATGAATGATTTGATCTATCGTTATAAAAAGGTGTTAACGTCCCAACCCCACTTCAGTGGCTGTAGTTGTAGGGACATGAATGAATGAGTGAGGGCGCTGTTGGGAAACTCAATTTCTTAAATCGGAAGTTGTGATTGAGATACTTTTAAAATACATCTTTTTGGCACGCTTAAGCTCCTCTTTTTAATTTCCAAGTTCAAAATTTTTGAAATTTGAACTGAGCTAGCATTCGTTTAAGTAAGGCAAAAATGAAATAAGAGCAACTATTTTACAAAAATGAATTTTGAGGTTTTAAATTAACAATCCACACTCATTTTTGTGTACAAAATTATTAAAGTTTGCTTACCATTACATGTATGCAAAAACATTTCAAAACGTCCCGACTTTAAATCAGTTTTTCTTTGCTTTGCAGAGTCCGGTGGAATCCAAGTTTATCAAAACATATCTTTAGACATCCTCTTCAAGAAACCTTCAAAAATAGAAACAGAAAAAAGCCTCCCAAGCTCATAGGCCTACTATTGGACGATGCAACTTTCTGTGACATCGGGAGCTTTGTCACCATTTACAAGGTGAAGAGAAACCGCTACATTATGACTGCTTTAAGTCAAAGGAGTCAAGAAAATGTGTCTTAGCAAAATTTGTTATTTTTCTCAGTTTCAGAATGAGTCATGTCTTTTTTCAGCATTTCTGTCTGGTCTTTACCAGGTCAGTGACCAAGCCAAGGCTCAATTTCGCATCGTCATTAGACTGCCCATAGGGCCTGAGTCCCCTTTAGACTCAAGCTACAAGGACGTCATGTAAAAGTTATTTTGGTAAGAGTTCCACATGTGGACATTACTTATTTTCCCTTGTACATGTACTGATTTGTAAGCCATCAGAAAGTGATAACATGCCCCCAAAAAGTCAAATTTAGCGGTTGAAATATTGAATCGTTTACTTAGAAAACACAATCTTTCAGGGTAGGCTTACAGGGTTTGTCAAGTGATGTCCAAATTTAGAGCTCTCTTTACAGGGAATTGTGATCATTTTCTACAAACATAATACCCAAGGATACGGTGTATGTATACATTGTACAGGCTATTTACTTATCCATAACCTAATATTTAGGCAGGTCCAGACAAACTGTAGGATCACCTGAATGAAATGTCAGCTAGATGTACCTTTGTCAGATGAAAGTGTGGAAAATGTGTTACTACAAATTGTTACTATGGCAGGATGAATTGATACCAGGGGCGGATCCAGGAATTTTTACGGGGTGGGGGTCGGGCTAGAGATTTTTTAATGTCTCATTTTTGCGGACAAGCGTAAATGATGATGAAACTTAATACATAACATATATCATTTACAATGGTATTGATATTATTCCGTTATTTTCCCCGTTGTAAACACCGATTTGTGAACAGCTCATATTTCATTCACTCTCTGGTCACCACTGCTCTTTATGCCACTGCAGTTGCCTTCTTGTCACGTTAACTACAAAAAAATAAAATAAAGAGAAAAGGTAAATATAATGTACTTAGGCCAAACGAAAAATAGCTGTTTCTGGTTACCGACCCAACCTAGAAAATCACGCGAAACCTATATCTTTTTATTCAACAAATCAATAAAATATAGAAATTTATGGTGCCTTGCCCCAAGCCTAATTTTGTGTACATCGTCCTGTATATTGTATTGTTTTGATGGTTTTTTGGGGCATGAGATGGACGGCTCTTGTGTGTTTGTATTTCAACAACCAGCTGCTTTACTACTCAATCACAGTGCTGATATGTAATATTGACGTGCACATGTACGGCAAATGCTGTGAAATTGGGACACATAGGGTAGCTCTTTGAGTCATTGGAAATCATTGCCATGAATTACAAATGGCCTGTCATATTTTGAACCTTCTTATTAAAGGAGGATTTTTCAGAATACCAGCTGAACTACCCGGGACAGATTTGTGTCTGCCGGCAGTGGCCATTTTCTGTCGGGCAAGCCCTCTCCACTCTTTGATCACCGGCACTGTGACTGGGTGCCCACAGTTCAGCTTGGGTTTGACAGCTCGGCTAATAGGGTAGGTTGACCCTTCTGCATTTCAGAGCTTAGACTTACGTTCACAATAGAAAAAAGAAGTTTGGCATGGCAGTCATCTTCCCAGTCAGTGCTTTTGTTACAGGGATATGCACGAAAGATCTACTCACGTGTATCCCTATGGATACTCGAAGTCACTAACTCCGTGATACTCCGGAGTATCACGGAGTCGGTGACTTCGAGTTCTCGAAGTTACCACGGATCACCAACCCCTTCCACTTGGATCTAGCTGTAGCCAAGCAAGCCAAGGTACATTTCGGTGGACGTTGAGGCAAAACGAGTGCCAAATCAGTAATTGTATGCCTTGGCCTGTCAACTCTTATGTTTGAGAGGCTGCTGCATTGGTGTGATTAGAACAGCAGGTGACTGGTTCAGTACTCTGAACTCAAGTTTTTTTTCAATGATTAGGAATCACTAAAGTATCTGAGGTGCACGTAGGTGCAGTTCAGGTATCAGCCTGACATGCCTTGCTTTTGCATACAAGATCATGTGTCTAAGCCTTGGCATTCATGGGCATTTTTGGAGCCACAGGTCACGGACGTATATAAAAAAATCCTGGACTTGCAACGCCTTTGTATGAAAAAGAAACCAACCAGCGGCCATTTTACCGAGCCGAATACAAAGGCGTGGGTTGGCTCCCTACTATTGACGTCAGGAAGAACAAAGGCGGGCATTACCAGGAAAGCTTTGTATTCGGCTCGGTAAAATGGCTGCGAGTGGATTCAATGACTCTATAAGCTGATTAAGGGCATTGGAGTGGGTCCCCATTTCCATGAAGATCAGGTACCCAGCCGCAAATAATTGAACCAGGTATTGACATCGGTAGTCTGGTACCCAGGTAATCGGCATACATATGCAGCAAGGTATGAGACGGAGAGAACCCCCCCTGCTTTGTGTTGATCATTGTCTCGCAGGAATCTGGGGAATTCCTTTTAGACATCTTGGGGGGACGTGTTAAGTAACAATAGTCTGGAATGTGTATAGGGATTGGAAATGTTGGGGGGGGTACCCCTCGGTCTCATTTCTTGCTGGGTATATCGGCACAGGCCTAGGTGTGTCTGATTTAAGCACTAACTTTCAGATGTTAGAACTTCCACTTCAGGCGCTTCAAGATTCGAGTGTGCTGGGACCCATTCTGTAAAACTATGGATTCAAAGTCAAGAGGAACAGTAAGAACTAAGAGAGCGACTTTGCCGTCTGAATCTCTGGATTCAAATAACATAACAAAATCCACACAGACTGCCCTGTCTGGAAGTGATATCATGCACATGGAAACCGAAAACCAGGAACTGAAGGCACACGTTGAAAAACTGAAGAGATATTAGAAACAGTCATATCTTGTATGACACAACTTCCATCCTTAAATGGCCAACACATCCACAGTTAAAATAACAGTACTACTTAGAAATTTTGGACAAATGGTAAGTGTCATCATTGAGTGTTCATTGACCAATCAGGAAATTCAGCAGCAACTTCCTTGACATGATCAAGCTACAAGCATCACAATGCAATTAAAAGTCGTGTATGTATTGTTCCTCGGTATCGTTACAGTATTTTTTATCAAGTGTGTGGGGTGTTCGAACTTCTGATGTTAACTGAAAATTGGGATTTGTTTAATCACCTTTTGCCAGGTGAATTTATTGTATCCCTGATTGGGGCTCTGACATTTCTGATTCATTCCAAGGTGTGCATATTGATGTTGTATTACTTTTTACCAGCATTTATTAAAATCAGAAGCAGGTTGACGTCCAAGTTGACGGTAAAAAATGGGAAAAGTAGCCAATATGAGAATACAGTGGGAAACAGCTATAAGTACAGTAAGACACAAGTATCAAATATTTAGCAGGTCTTTTCCAATATTTGCACTTTAAAAGAAATGAAGTGATCCCTTTCACCCATTGATAAGATTCTATAAAATTTGCACGCATCTGTTGTAGCTTGGCTAACCTGTGTGAGAGTACACGGACATGTATATACATGTGAGTTTGAGCAAAAACACACAATGCCTTTTTTCCCCCACCCTGCACCAATCAAAATAATGTTGCTGTCCATTGTAGTCAGGCCTAGACTATGTTGCTACCCAAGTTTCAGGTTCCGTGGGAACTCATCATTCCTTATGACCTGTTTGCAAAATATTCCTCTATCCATGACGCACCAAAACTTTCCAGTTACTTCTCACTTTGGGAAATGGTTTATTTGTGTCTCGCCGATGTACATGTATGTAATTTAAAGTGAACCAGTGAAGCGCAGTTCCCGTCAGGGGAGCCTCTGTTGCTAGGAAAACTGTGCCCTCTATTGGTCCCGCTTGGGGCGGATGCACATCTCGGCTTCTATCACAACCACACAAGCTCATCCCTTGCCAACAGACTGCTGCGTGATCCATCCGAGCCGAGTCATCACTACTTCAGTCGCCATAGCCAGGAGCGACACGCACCATATACACCCCATCAGGATAAAAGCACCGTTGTAGCTGTCGCTCACATCGTATATCCAGCCTGAAAATAAAAAAAAACAGGGTAGCTTTCTTCAGAGGATCATTATTCTTCAGGTAAGCAGTACATCCAAGTCTGATACCAAGAGCAAAAAACAAGACAATGTTTCGATGAGCAAATTGTAAGGGCTACAATCTCTTTTTATTGCTTTTCTTTGTTCTTCAGGAGCTTTGATAATAAGGTTCTGTGTTATAACTAGGGAATTTAGCTGGTCCCCGGAACTTTGTGATAACGCGAGATGACTGTGGTAACCTTTTCATAATATTTTATTCTGTGGTAGTCAATGAGTACTGACTTCCGACAGCCCCAGGCGGCAGGTGAGTACCACCTTATTCTAAACAGGTTAGAATTCTCAAAGGTTAAACGACCATCTGATATTTCAATTTATAGCTCCATGATCTACATAACCTTCATGTCTACATTAAAAAATCTTCAGCCTACTTGCCCACTCTCACGAACAGATTATGTATACAAATTTTTGTCCCATTCTTTGACGGAGTTCAAATGGCTTTTTATATATGCGTTGGAGTTGTTTTTACATTCTCAATGTTCCTGAACAATCGATGTACCTGAACAGCCAATATTTAAAACACGTGGTCGTCGATCTTGATCGATTGACAAAGGTATTCTATTCTTGACGGCATTAAGAGGTGAGTTCACTTTTGTTACTTCGGTAGTAAAGCCACATGAGTTCACTTGATTCAAAAGGAGCCCAATTTTATTTGAAACGGTGGTCAAAACGGGTATTTCCCTTTATTCTGATGGAAAAAAAGTTACTGAAAAACAGATAAGGATGGTTACTTCATCCTACCTGGCAGGAAACCAAAGCTGATTGTGACAACTCCACTCAAGACTCCCATCCAACTAAAAGCACTGACCAGATTATCAGCGCCAAGCAAATCCTTGGTGTACACGTCCAGAAGTGCGCCAATCGTGCCAGACGCGCCCATGAAACAAACGGCATTGGCCATTACCGTCCAATAGGAATCCAGCCAGGGGTCAGTGAAGAGGCAGACAGCCGCCACGGCTGTGGTTACGGCCAACATTGCCCTCAAGCTCACCCAACCCCGGTCCACCAGGGGCCCGTGACCTATCTTGAAGATGAGATTCGAGACACCAGCCGCCGCAGTGAAAGTCACGGCGTCTTGCCCGGAGAGACCCTTGGCGTAGACGTGATCCACAAAGTAGATGACCCACAAGTCGTTCACCAGGCGGTTGGACATGTACAGTACCGCCGTCACGTAAAAGGACGTCTTTCGAAAGACCTCCAGCCCGAACGCCCAGGTGCAGCAGACACCGCGAAGTTCCGGGAGGCAGCATTTGTTTCCCCGCACCGTACGTTCCTCGGAATCCTCTGTTGATGGATCATCGGCAAGCAGGGTGTAGTCCCTTTGCCTGCTTTCGTGATTGGGCGTGGTCAACCCCTTCTTCAAGAGAGCTCCGCAAGGGACGAGATGCGTACAGATCGCGCCAAGGAGCAGCATGGCTCCCCTCCATCCGTAGGTGTCGAGAAAGAGTTGCGTCAGAGGTGCAAAGACAATGAGAGCCATTGAATGACCTGCGTGGCCAATGCCGTTGGCGAGTGTGTAGTGTGTGGTGAAGAAACGGCCCACCATCGCCCTGGTCAGGATATTGGCAAAACCAATACCACAACCTGGGAGTCACATCAAACGAAAGTAATATAACCCAAACATTCCAGTCCAAATATCACTCTAGAAACTGAAGAGATAGAATCGAAAGTTGTCACTAAAAATCTCCAGAACAATATCGATTTTCAGGCCCTGTTAAAATTTGTCAAAAACGAAATGACGCTAAAGATGGTTCCATTAACTGCTGTTGGCAAATTGTCAAGCTCTCCACTCACATTATAGTCTATCTCCCCACGGTAGGAAACATTGAAGATACATATCTAATGCATGGCACACTATAGTCTCTGAAAGTAGACAGCAATTCTTCGATCATGGGAACTTGTCTTCCAAGTGAAGGTTTCATGAGTAATATTTTTTAAAGCACACTCAATTTGGTTGTGCAATCTTTTCTTTCACCTATGTTTACATATTTATAATTTAGCGACGCACCCCTGTGTTTTGATTTCAGGGTGCTTCCATTCTCTCCCTAATAGTAATTTTATTTTGTTATAAACTAATTTTAACAACTGTTACATATTTTGTCAATAACGGAAGTGAAATTTTGAGTCGATTTGTGAGCAGTGAAATTTGGAAACTTTCCGACCTCTAAATGTTTTACCCGTTTAGATTGACGTTTTGTACCTAAATTATTGCCGATGAAATCCTATAGAATTTCTCATTTTTTTCATGGTTATTAAACCAACCTTTCTTGATTTGCTTCATTGGTGAATAATTTCATCTGTCTAAGATGGCGGATGTCGCCTAGAATTTGGCATGAGCAGCAGATAATTTTGTAATATTATGTTGTTGACTGTTATTCACGTTTAATTCTTTTAGTTATTATATAGACCATTCTTCCCCACCGCTCTGTCTTTGCTTCTCACAGAATAAACCATTGCGATTTTTGTCACCAGTTGCCCCTACTTACACTCAGCCCAATTCTTACCTAGGTACACTTACCCGAGAGCAAAGTCAGAGACAGGGCAAGTTGCGTAACGGACGTCGCTAATGAAGAGGCGATCAGAGAACCACCAATCAGGACACCGCTCACCATGACAACCAGTCGTGTTCCCAGTAACACTTCCAGCGGCCCCGCTAGAGGTCCTATTAGTATCAAAAACACAGTACGTCAAACAGTTATTGTGAACGTTTGAAGTTGTGTATAATCAGTTACTCATTTCTCCATACTCATGGAATCACGGTCAGTCATCAGTGACCCAGTTCGTTGAGGAATTTGTCCACAACCAGTTGTAAAGAAACACTGGCTGGCCCTTTAGATCAGTGATGATTTCACCATTATAAATGTCAGTTCTTTTCCGGCCGACCTTTACCTGCAAAGTCGGTGATTCCGTTGATGATGGCGATCGTCCAGCCCACCAGCCAGGTGCTCGATTCAAAATCTTTTTGCAGGGCGGGTAGCATCACCCCAAGTCCCTTAATGAGTCCAGTCCAAACCAACCACGTCACGTGTAAGGAAAGCACAGCTTGCCATCCCGATCTGACCTCAGCTGGTAGCAGTCCATCCATATCGGCACTGCAGCGACAATAACAGAGGGGTAGTCTTGACGCTATAGATCTTTATCGTGGGGGTACGGTTACTAAACTGAGGCTGGAAGAGGGGGAAATGTCTATTCCCTTTTGTCAACAGTGAAGTTGTGTTTCTATTGCCAGTGGCTCTACAGGAAACGACAAACACGGCAGTGTCATGGTAGGTCACTGCGGCCGAAATTGTAAGTCGCCGCAGTGGTTTCTATAAACACTCCGCGTCTCATGTTAATAAAAAAAGGATGTATGGTTTTGCGACAGATGCTTGTAAGTGCTAAAATGTTGCGTCTCTGTCAACCAGCGTTTGCATCTCTGTCACCCAGCGACTGCCTCCTTCAACCTTTTTGTCCGCTCGCAAAAACATTGCCTGCATCGTCTTACCAGCAAGCAGTATTTAAAATCTGGAGGCCATAACTTCAAGCAGTCCCTCTTTATAGGCCAATCCAAGTCTAGCTCACCTACAAATAGAAGAAAGAGATTCTTTGATACCTTTTTATCGGACTATAAAAATGAAACCACAAACCGATTTACTCAGAGCCAGAACACCGAGAGAGCCAACCAACACTAGTTATCATTAACTCAACCGATGTCAAGCTTGCTACAATCATGAGCCTGATCAAGATAGTAAAATAGTCAGCAATTTTCGTGTTGACCTGTCTTCATTCTAGAGAATGAAAGACATCACTGAACAATTAAACAATAAACCACTGTTTAACGATGCTGTAAATGGAGTATGATATTCCCATTAATGCCGAGGTATCTAGTACTTCGATGAAACCCATGATGTCCCAGTTTGATAATGAGATGTCAATTGATTTTTCTAGGAAATTTCAGTCTAAAGACAGCTTGTTAATCGAAGACTTCTTCATCTTATACTTTGTGCAGGACATTATTTGCGGCCGTTTGGGCTGGTTGTTGGTCATTCCCATCAATCGACAGGCAGTCGCGTGGGTGGTTCTTAACAGATGGTTAAAAAATATCATCGAGTTTCAAACACTCTCCTGGTTTCCTATGAAGGCTTTTCTTCTATTTCTAAATTCTATTGACTGTAATGACCCCCCCCCGCACTAAGGCACCATCGGTACACGTCCGGACGGGTCCGAACGGGTCCGGGCGTGTTACTTCGAGTCCGGAGCCAAACAAAAGAGATTTTAAGAACAGTGGAGCGCATCCGAACTCAGTTGCACGCAAAGGAACGCAAACGGACTCATTTACATGATCCTACCAGTTTGACCGCAGGTGTCCTGCATATAACGAAGGACGTGCACTGGGTCAGGCTAATAAACCTTTAATCCGACATTAGTGCTTGGGGGTGCATCAGAACTTTCCATCACCACTACCATCAACTCATTCGCCAGACCATTCTGCAACATTCATCGGAGATGTTCAGATGGAGCGAAGTCACAGTGAACAATGGATGATTAGACAGGCAACAGTTTTCTTTCAAGACATGTAAATAGTATAAATATGTAAACACATGTATGCAGATTTGTATGTATTTATACATAACTAAGTTATTTTCTTCAGGAGAAATTTATTGTCTGGCCTGTTGCATTTATTATTTTTGGTAGCCTTTTTGTTGGAATCGTTCGTGTCTTTTGCTTTGTGTGCTACCATTTCAGAGCAGAAAAGCCCTCCCATCCCTGTACTCTTCAAATATTTTCCTCTCTGGACAAGAGTGAATTCAAGGCAATTATGACCAAAAAATTGAAACCTCTTCCCCGAGAGCTACTGATCTATTTATAGTAAATGTATCCCCTTGCAGCAGTAACCTTTTTTCCGGATCACCGAACTAGGTTTTATTTTTATATTTTTTAATGGACGACGGCATTAATCCTCAGTACATGTAATTAGTTTTGACCTTGCACAAATCACGCCCCAGTTTGTGATTATTCTTTTGGGCGAAACTTAGCCTCCCGACCAGCGCCCTTCTATTCGGTCCGTAGAGTGTGACGGTGAGTGTGTACGTGTGCGGACCAGTGAGGTCAAAATACAATAACCCCCCTCTCCCCCAACTCGTTTCCCAAGCCCGTCTCCGGCTTCCCCCCCCCCAATGTTGAAAAATTGCCGCCCCTCCAGGCCGCCATGTTGGATACAATGGGATTCCATATCTGCCGTCGTGCGTCGCCCGTCGTGCGTCGTCCGTCGTGCGTCGTCCGTCATGCGTCGCCCGTCGTCCGTTTTCTTTTTGTTTTGTCTCGATTGCGCAGTGGTATTTTTAACTTTGACCCTTGATCATTTCAGGTGTCCATGTACTTGTTCGATCGATCCATCGTGCCTGACTCTCATTTTAGCAGTGCAACTAGAAGATGTATTTGTTTTTGCAGTTGCGCCGAACTCCACTTGAAAGAAAAAATAATATCCTTTCATTTTTAAAGCCTGACGTGGGTAAAGTGACGTATATATGAAATAATACCAGTTTTGTTACATCGATAACTTAGTTACTCTAGACGTAACTTTACTCGTTAACGGCCTGACGTTAGGTTTATAGCCTATGTAATATTTCTGTCTGTCCCTGCACGATATCCCACAGAACGGAATGTAAATAATAAATTATTTACAATGCTTGATTCCTTAATAGTTTTCATAATAGACGAACTGATTCATCATTATTTTGAGGGCGGGTATACCTATGATGAAATCTGCTGTATACTCCAAATTAGACATGACTTGAGTTGCAGGTAGGCTCACAGCAGTCTTTTAATCAGTAACGTTACTTGTTAGCCCCATAATGCTGATGTGCTAAACAACCTGTTCTCATTGGTCTATCCACCCTGGCATACACACCCCAAAAAACCAACACGTCACATTTTCTGAAACTTAAACCAAGTGGTAATTGCCCCCTAACAATACATTTAATAAACAGTTTGTTATCCACAGCACTGTCTAGTATTTCTGTATTTCAAGGTGAAATTGAGAGGACAAAATGGAATATCTGTATCGGTTGGCAGATTTCTTTCTGGAATTTGATGAAAACAAGTCGGCACATTTTTACAGTATGCAAATTAGAATAAGATTGTGGATAAGTTGGCCTGAACGTTTTTGCTGAAAATGTTTTTCCCCAAAAAACAATTGGTTGAATTCACAGAAAGGCGATATTTTCTTGTCAAGGGGCAGGGGTAATCTAGCATTATTGGCATTAATTATGGGACTAATTTATGCTTTGCAGGTGGGATTTGTACTTGCCTATTAGGAAAAGATCCTTAAAAGTGAATGGAATCATCACATTGTCATATGTTAAACCCCGGCTTTTGCAGGCCCTATGCAACCAATTTGATGGACGACGGACGACGCACGACGAACGACGGGCGACGCACGACGGGCGACGCACGACGGGCGACACACGACGGGCGACGGACGACGGAGAATGGCATGTTTGGAATTGGTAAATGGCAGAATTGGGACACAACAAAAAGCAAAAGGCGACGGACGACGGGCGACGGCAGATATGGAATTCCATAGATACTCGATAAGCCAGTCTGTACACGCAGTGTATTACATATACGGGCTGCAGCCACGTGCGGTTTTCAGTGCCGTGTTTCAGCGAAGGAAGATCGGGATACACAATCCATAATGAATGTACGTGCGTGCGCCTTCACAGACATTGATCTGACACATTCTTTAGTCTGAGCTCGAAACGCATTTTCATTTTTTTACACGATGTCTAGCCATGGCGTTATCCAAGGGGTCCGGTGGAAGGCTCATCTCCAATTCTCAATCAAACAAACCAGCGCAAGGCATTATGGATTCTTGCGCAATTGCGTAGGGTAAGTGCAGGTAATATGGGACCATTAATCTCATTTACATAATTTGCATAAAGACTAATAGAACAATTAGAAAGAAATATTGATTGTTTGGAAGAGTAACAACAACTCTTCCTTTGAATTCTACAACTTACACCAGGTTGTATCCCTAACAACAGTTCAGATGCAAAGTATGACGTCATCACCAAATGCAGTATGGGACAGCGTGATGTGCAGGTAATATGGAACACTGATTCTAAGACAATGTAATGACATTTTAATTATTTTGTACAACTGAAAAATATTTACACATGCAATTTCACTTATTTAACATGTTTAATGTAAATAAAAGCATCCTTCGACATCTCCATACATAAAACTCAGACAAGACGTGTAATCATCTCACTTTAAAAATGCCATTTCACAAATTAATTCAAATTGCCTCGTCATACTTGGAGTTAAAATAAAAGTGTATTAACACATGCATCATGTCCTGACATGTATGCCAAAACTTTTATTTCACACCTGAAATATTGTTACATGCTGTTTTTGTTACATTATAATTGCCTATGCAAGCCTATAATTTGTTGTCAGGACCATGTCTTTGGCTCTGCATGCATTGATGGCCATCTGCATGTCTTCAGGCAACCATAAAGTCCGGCGTGATTTCTGAACTATATTTGACTATATCTGACATCTGCATGTCTTCAGGCAATCATAAAGCCTGGCGTGATTTCCGAACTATATTTGACTGGCATCTGAATAAAAAGGACAGCAAAATAAAAGTTAACCACAAGACCTAATTCTATCTAATTCTGAATTTATCACTAATTATATGATTTAACAAACAGAAAGTTAACATCAACTTTAAGTATTTACCCAAATCACCATGACACTTATCTGACAGGCAAACAAATCCTGTTCGCCATATTGGATTTTCCATATTACCTGCACCTCGTTGTGATAGCGGAGCTCGCATTCAATGCTTTATTATTCTTAAAAGAATTATACACAGTACCCCACGCATTGACCTAGCTCAAAAGACTTCATAAAATCGCTAAATATGACAGCAATTCAGAATATCCCCGGACAGTTTTACAGTTTCAGCATATTTGATAAAATACCTATTTTTAGATCAGCAACAAAAATACCACTGACGTCACATACCTTGTCAAGTTTTAATGAACTTTTTTCCGTGAGATTCACTAAAACCTACAACCGCTCCATGACGGAAGTAATGGCTAGTCTGTATAACTATTGAGGGCGTTGTTTCGTGCCGGTGAACGTTTACACCGGAGGAAGCGTCCCATATTACCTGCGGTCCCATATACCATAGGTCAAATAGCCCACTTTTTCTGAACGTGGCTAAATAATGACGGACTCTAAAGTAAATAATGCTGGAAAAAAATACAAATAATATGAATATTCTGCACTGCACTCTATCCGCAGAAAACGTAATAGACAATTTGGAGAGCCCGAAGCATCACCGACTTTATCCATGGTGCCGTTACCCCCCCCCAAAAAAGAATGCGTGAGGAATGGCCGCTATGGCAGTGTCCCGCAATATTCCCCACTGGATTAATTAAACGCACCTGTGTACACCAAACCCACAAAAAAAATGGCATATTTGTCAGGAGACACAAAAGACATCAAATTACCAATTTTTCGATTAAATATTGTCCCTAATAACTGATTGTGCGTTCTTCCGAAAGAGAATGCTGATCAGGGATGGGTATACCTAATCTTCAACATTATTTAGCTCTTCCCAATCTCAATTGGGAACAGCTTTTGTAATCGTTAAAATTTTATTTTCCTTTTTTTCTTTTGCCGCTGTTTTTTTCTAAGGGGCACGTTGGCAATTATTTTAAGTCCGATCAATTTCAAACTTGGTATTTTGGTAACTTAGCAATATTTGATTGTCATTAAAGTTACAAGCATTCCCCATAAAACGAAGATAATACGTAAATAATTACGTCATGATGACGTCATCAAGTGATTCATTATTAAATTTTTAATATTTAAATATTCCCGTAAATTCGGTTGGGTATAGTATTCTTCAAATCATATACTGATGTAGTCACCCTCGACATCGTATTTTGTTGAATACCGATATATCGCTTTTTTCACAACGACTTAATCGAAATGTCAAATGTTGGCATGGATTCTACTCTTTCGTTGCTTAAAAAAAAACAAGGCCTGACACCTGATATGCGTGGGGACGTATTAAGTTGCGAACCCCAAACACGACGGGTGAAGAAGTCAATGACAACACCAGACCCTTAACTTACAGATCCAACATGGCGTCTGCTGATGAATGCGAGAGTGATTTCGGAGTGTATATCATACTGTACTTATTCTCTAATTCGACCCTCAAACGCGAATAAAGCCGCCTCCCCTCATAATAAGCCCCTCCCCCTTATTATGCCACCTACAAAGAAGACAATGAATATACTACACATTTGGGGAGCACCGAACAGCTCTCAGACTATGCAGCCCGTATTTTCGGGGGTCCACTCCCACTGAAACTAGAACCTTCTTGAATAAGTCAAGACACGATGAATATGAAAGTTGACTGGACCTCAACTAATACCTGTTTTGTGATTTCATGTAATTCATTGGTCTGAATAAGAAATTTTCGTCTGTGCCATCATCCATAAGGTCTGCAAACGTTAGATATTTTCTCAACATCGTTATCGGACATGTGGGTGTATTTGTTGACGGAAGCGATAAGTACCCACGCTCCTTGTCTGAAGATGTCCGTTTTACTCTTAACAATGAATATCTTAACATGGTCATCATGCAGCTGAAGATCGCATCTGCGAATATTAATGAGCTCGTTGTGACACAAGTAACATAGTACATAATCGAACATCGAATAAATTGTTTGAGTCGATTAGTGCTTTAATGATTTCTGGTGTTATGGGTTCCTTCTTTACTATGGGTTTCGCTAATCTCCTCTTAAGACCTTGTAAGACGTTATGTAAAAATGTTCTGTCACACGGGTTCTGTTTACAGTCTGGGAGACAATCGTGTCGCCATTTCAGGGCGTAGAATGTCGTTTCAATTTTTGAATATGGACCATCCGCGTGGAATAAGTGTCGCGTCGAAATAACAGCATATGTCACTGGAGTCCTCAGGTAATGCGGTTACCTTCTGTATCTCACACCATCGTTGCCATGCGGCGAAGGTACTGTTATATTTCTTAGTTGTAGTGGGAGCTCTGGACGCTTCCAAGATTGAAGCCAAGGTTGAAACAAACTCACCCTCGTCTATCCTGAAGGGAAAATCACAAATTGCCTGATTTTTAAATTTTTTTTGGCTTGCATGTACTGTCATCTCACTGGGCCATATACAGGGTATACTCAACCTGAAGCGTACTCAGTACGCTGAACTGATACCATGATGCTACGTTCATGCATAGAGGAAGGAACGCATGCCATCCGGCTTAGACTACCATTCAGCTGTCTTTTGATCTGTGCCATTCGACTTTCTTTGCCATATGTCGTACAACATGCCACTCGGTTCTGACGCTATACGCGTGTCGTAAACACCAATTTGTCTGGAGTAATTTAGCATAGCCAATTAGCCGGTAAATCGAATACATATTACTCCTGACTTTAGCAATGGGGATTGAAATAATGCTTTTAGATTTCTTCCTGGAACATAAATATTGGATGGATCAGTAAATGTCATGGTGGTGCTAGCCGGTCTCCTGAATGAACTGTAATCAGAGAATAGTAGAGGCCAAAACGGGGCTGAAGGTCAACATGGGATTACCAGAGCTCCTTGTGCACAACATACAGCATTCCAAATGCCTCAGAACATCTCCCACAAGATTGGTGGGTGGTACTAACCAATTGTTCTCTACGTGCCAGTTGCACGAGAATGCATCTTCTTCACTAGTACCAGAGACTGAATTCTTGGAATTAAATCTTGGTACTTTCGTATTGGTCTCATCTGCAAACCGATCCACTGTGTGGGGTCCCCATATGTTGTCAATAAATTGAAAGAATTCCCGGGAAATTCCCCAGTCATCCCAATTTACTTCTCGACTGATCTCGTCAGCGATTTGATTTGCATGTTTGGGTATCCACTGTACATCTAATTTGATTTCGTGGAGTTTACACAGTCTGAATATGTCCAGACTTAAAAGCAGTAATTCTTCTACCATACTGCCCTTGTTTACCACTGAAACCACGCCTTTATTATCTGTGAAAAGCTTCACTACTTTTCCCATAAATCTGTGTGCAAATATGACATTCTAGTCGCAGTTACAAAAAGTGACTTCAGTTTTTGCGCCAAAATGTCCAGGATAGTGCAACAGATGTCATCGATAGTGGTCCTGCACTCTTTTTCTTAAATTTAGTATACAGAATATCTGATATGTGCAATCAATTATTGCTACGTTAGATATTATCAAAGAATTATGTTTTTAAGGCACTATATCTCCTAAAGTAGATGTCTGATCGGATTTAAATCTTGCAGATATATTCAAAAGTGAGGGCTTTAGAGGAATATTGACCTGATGTGATGATGACAACATGAGGAGAAAAATCACGCGACATTAAAGGTGGACTTTCTCTACAAGGAACTTTGGCAATTATTTTCAGTCTGATCAATTTCAAACTTGGCATGATAATTAACCATCATCAGAAGATGAGCCTCGAAACTTTTTTGTATTGTGACGTCATCAGGTGTCACGTGACCTCAATTCAAAATTTCATTCTTTACAGTATAATAACTAATAAACTATTTTACCGATTTAACTCAAATTCGGCATGCACATGGTCGGGAACGTGTTATAGATGAAAATTATATCTTGACCTCACGTGACCTCTACTTCTGGTTTGACCGGAAGTTGTATTTTAACACACAAATCGTCATATCTTATGCACTATACGTTCAATTGCAGTGATATTTGGTTTTTCGTTATACATGCCACTTTCAAGTTGGCAATTATTTGTAATCCAATTAATTGCAAACTTATGATACTCGTTGATAGTCATCACAAGACAATAAAAACATTTTGGGAACAGCTATGTGTTTGTTCATAAACACCACCTCTAGTTTCTTTTGGTACTCCTGTATTGGTAAGGTAATCCGTCCCTGAACGTTGAAGAAAAATCGCTGCCGCTGGTTATCCAGATATATAATCTGGGAAAAAAAACAAAGTTTTACAAACAATTCCAAGAAGAAATGGTAACTCATGACATGCTGACATGCTTAAACAAATATCTGATGCCGGTTATTAGGAGTTTTTAATAGGCGAACCCCCAAGTCAAGAATGATACCACTTGTCAGCCGGAGTCGTCCTGCATAAAGGCATGTAGCTTCTTTTGCTGTCAGCCAACCCCCGACGAATAGGCCAACACTTCCTCAGTGCTCAGTAGACTGCATGATCAGCGCGCAATCGGACTCAAAGGAACGCAGGGAGATACACGAGACTGAGTCCCCTTGCATTCCTTTGAGTCCGGATTCAAAGGACCCGTCCGGACGCATTCCGACTTTTTCCATCGTGCCTAAAGCACTAAAGATGGTCATTGCCCTTTACGTTCATGTTCATATACGTTTGTAGCGGAACCAGTCGTTACACCAGACAAATTTCGTTTCTCAACAGTGCCGCCAGCGCACGGTCTGATCGTGGAAATTTTGCATAAAACTCGAAGTGTTCAAACATTTCGGCTAAATTACGAAAAATACAGACGCAATACAGACACGATGTGGTAATGAATATATGATTTATTACACACCAAACACAACATAATAGTTTATTTTCAAACCTTTTAAAACCGTTGAACTTGGTATTTCAGTGGCTCGAATAGCAGCTATGGCGAGCTTAAATATATAGAAAATGTATTAAAAGAAGCCCCCTTCCACATAACCCACTCGTTTAAGCGAATCTTTAACAATAAATATAACCAAGCTATACACAATATTGGGGGATTGAATGCATTTTCACCTTCCTGGTAAATCTTACCTTAGTGGACAAACTATTTTTAAGCACATGAGCAACCTTTTAATTTAAATTTCTAATAATTTCAAAATTTCTGTAAATTTGCGTTATTTCAGACATAGTTTCGTTTCTCAGATCGTTAATTTGTTTTTGATGAAATCTAAAATTTATGTTAATGTACTTGTGTTTTATAGTTTCTGTGTGATGTCTACAGCTTTAGTTATTTCCTTATCGGCTGTACAAATCGCGTCATTTCAGCCTGTGGGTTACATTGTTGATCTTTTTAAATGAAACAAAAATCATCAACTAACCAATCAATCGACCGACCGACCAACCGATCGATCGAATCAATCGATCGATCGATCGATCGATCCAGTGTTTATTATTGCACAAGTTCGATTCAGCGAACACTGTTGTTAACCACTGATCGGTTTGCTTTTATAATTGATGCTTGAATATATCATAAATTATGGTTACCAGGCAAAATCGACTAGAAGCTAGCAGTTAATGGCTGCTGGTGAACTTGGATAAAAATTGTTGGATAAAAATGCAAAGTCCTCATTTCGATTCATGGAAAGCATCCGCTCCGAACAGGGACGAAAGGGGGCGTGTTCTGAAATGCAATTGACAGTCCTTTGGTACGCATTCACCGCATAGGCAGGTGAGTTTGTGGGCGTTTGACACGGAGCACGATGAGTACGTGTAACAAACTTTGCAAGAACCAGAAAAACTGCTGCAGGGCAAATTTCATAGAGCTGCTTCAGCACAAAATGTGCTTAAGCACAAGAAAACCTTGCTTGATAAATCAGGCAACCAGTCAAAACTCGCACGAGAAAACCTTGCTTGATAAATCAGGTAACCAGCCAAAACTCGCACGAGAAAACCTTGCTTGATAAATCAGGCAACCAGTCAAAACTCGCACGAGAAAACCTTGCTTGATAAATCAGGTAACCAGCCAAAACTCGCACAAGAAAACCTTGCTTGATAAATCATGCAACCAGTCAAAACTCGCACGAGAAAACCTTGCTTGATAAATCAGGCAACCAGCCAAAACTCCACGTCATGTATATTGTTTGGGAATCGAATTTAGCTGTCTTTTGGTTAGCATGACAATCAGATAGAATTTGTGCTGGCAACATTTGTTTTTTTAAGCAAAGTTTTTTCACACTTTTTCACACTGCAAATTTTATGCTTTAGCAGCTCTATGAAATTGGCCCGCGTTGGAAAACTTAGCACTATCTGGCTTTCTTTCGCCGGTGAGGGTGCACTTCAGCTCCAAACGGATTACAGGGAAGCATGGAAACAGCCCGGAAATACACCATGTACTTCGCTTTTGGAGAAATGGTGTTATTGCTAGTCTTGCTAAGTGAGAGATTAGTCTTAATTATGCCTCGAAATTGAAATGTCTTACCTTAGAAAAAATCCTCGGGAGCCCCCATTGTACCGATTACCGGCAGTGCGTAGGTCACAGTTGTCAAAACATTATTTTAAGCCCATCCGGAAAAAAACGTGTAAATAACGATAAGAACTTACCACTGTCGTTGTGAAGAAAACCAGGTTTCCGTAACGGTTGTGGTCGTCAGAGCTTGTCGTCGTGTGAATATGGTAGCAAATCTGAAAACCGCCACTCGGCAGTTAGACTATAATACACTGTAATTACAATAAAAATCTTCGACAATGTCCACGGCGACCCTGGAATTTTTTTTTTCATTTCTTTGTCGACCTATAATAACACGTCTTTTTATAAGCTAGGTCATCATAATGCTTGGGCAAACGGAATGCTGTTTGTGGGGCGAGTATATGGTGAGGTCGAATAACTGGAAGGACGTTGTCGGGTCAGTAAGGGAATTGCAGGATGAAATCTACGTGTGAAAACGATAAGAGGGAGGAATTCGGTTGACAATAGGCTCTGCCTTCGCCTGGCCTCAGTAGCGGTAAACAGAAAAATACAGATTTTTCATTTTAATATCATGTCATTATAGTTCATTTCGCATGAATGGCAGCCATCAGCACGTGTTCCCCATTAAAATCAAATAAAAACCTTAACATAATGAAAAGTAAAACTATTAGAATAAAATTTAAGATTATATTATATTAAAAAGTTAACATTGCATAAAAAGGACAAGGGACGTTTAAGAAGTCTTTGAGTTGCTGAAAATTACTATGTGCAGTCACGTTGCACTGTTTGGAGTCTTTTGGTTTTACAAGACCCAGACTCACCTTTCTCTAGCGAGATAGCAAAATCTTTACACAGTTTTTTTTTCTGTTGAGGCGTCTGTAAATTACACATTATCTGAATCGTATGACACTAATATAATGCGAAAAGATTTTTTTGTTGGATAATTCCAATTCCATCTATATGATCTTTTCACAGATTCCCATTAAAACCGCCAATACCATTCTCTAACACCGGCCAAATATAGTCCTTACGAACAGTTAAAATTAGCTCATTCACAGGCAGATTAAAACGTTTAACAACCCTTTTTCAGACAGACGGTCTAGGATCTCATCGACTTGGGTCGACCCAATTAGATTCTGGTTTCAGACATACGAACTTAATACATACATTTGCATTGGGTTTGGCCCATGAACTTGAAAAGAGCGACGTCTGAAACCAGTCGCTCTGGTGTCGTTCCAAGCGCGTTTTAGTTACGGACGTATATAAAAAAACCTGGACTTGCAACGCCTTTGTATGAAGAAGAAGCCAACCAGCGGCCATTTTACCCAGTCGAATACAAATGCCTGGGTTGGCTCCCTTCTATTGACGTCAGGAAGAACAAAGGCGGCATTGCTTTGTATTCGGCTCGGTAAAATGGCAGCGAGTGGATTCAATGATCTCTATAAGCAGATTAAGGGCATTGCGAGTCCAGATTTTATTAACACGTCAGTGGTTTAAGTGCCAATCCTTCGCCTATATATACTATGACACGCCTGGTCGCGCGTAATTGTTTCAGACGTCAACCTAATTGCTGTGGACTGGAACAGTACTTAATTCAAAATCTGCTTCTAATTTTGGCTCGGCGCGACTCTTGAACGCCTGTCTAAAACGGGGGTAAGAATGTGTGGTTTGTGATAACATTTTTAAAGCCATTTATTGGACACGTGCATCCGTTAACAAATAAGGGAATAAATGTGCTTGGCCGGTCTTAATCCATCATCTATTGACTTAAATATATTCCAACTTTCAGGCTCTGAGCCTGAAAGTTGACTCATGATGGCGTGCTTCCGGAACCCTTGGATAGGAAAGATATCATGCAAAAATTTTAGAATTTATAATATTTTTTTGTTCAGTTATTTCTTAAGAAATGCAACTCGGGAAAAGGACTTTGGAAAATATTTGCTAATATATCATTTTATAGAAAGTTACATCGCGTGATCTGAAAGAGAAATATCCTGCCAAAATTTGACCCATCACTTCCAAAAATCTAAATACATGAAGAACAGTGCAAAGCGGCAGTCTCGTACGCAGATTAACATTTACGGTTTGAAAGTCTGCTGGTAAAAGCCGAAATAAAACAGATCAAAATATCTTACATACTTTTATAACGTACAAGGTAATAAAATTAAAACAGTATTCTACTTTTACGAAAGATTCTAATATTTTATCTAACCTTTGCTGAAAATAACTGTGTGATATCAATTAGTCTGCTTCCCTGCCCAAAGATTCCCTTACGACCCTTTGATAAAAAAAATCCTGTCAGGCATCACCCACAGATATAAATAGATATGATGCAAGGGTCAGGGGTCACAAGTTGAAAGCCCGGGTGTTTTCGATTTCATCAGTGGCAACATCTCAAAAATGAGGCTTTTCCCTAATATCCAGTGGGCAATACTGCAAGTGTATCCCCACTGAGAGCATGTTTCAGGCACCAAACCTGCGTATGGTTGCAGGCCAGTAAATAGGTCCAAAATTGCCTGCGCGGACCAAATCACGATTAGGCTGTCATATTCTCTGCTATTAGAGCCTTTCGTGGCATGTGGCCTGGGTAGTTCGTTAGGCAGGTGGATGAAATGCAGGGGCAGGACTGTCAGCTTGTATTTCTAAAAGTATCGGACCAAGCGGGGCCCTCCAAATTGCTCTATTTTGCCATGAAGTGTAGGCATCAATTTCCAAAATGGCGATGTGCCTCCTGACCGTCATGTTTTTCTCTGGAGAGAAATATCTTCAAAAGTCACTGATGAAAATGAAAGATGAGGAAGTGAGCTTTAATTTGATATGTGTCTTGAACACCTGTAAAACTTGTGAGTATTTTTCCTGATTTTCTGAGGTGGGGATATTTATCACTGTTGTCAACTGATTTACTGGTGTGCACCCGTATGTTCAGCATTTCGCCTGGCAGTTCAACGGACTGATCTGGAACCTATCTACTGCAGGTAGGTGGATCTCCGCAACGTGGTACAATCTTGTTTTCACGACAGCACGGCGAGTGAAAACAAACGTGCATGAACCAGGAGTCCTACGTACGATATCGCCGGACGTGAACGCGGTCATTATACTACGGAAGCGTATGTAGGACATAACTGAATTAAAAATGGGCCTAGCTATTTCGCCCGGGGGGATAGTATTTCGCCTGGGCGGATTAGTATTTCGCCCGGATAGGTAAGTATTTTGTCCGGGCGAAATACTAATCCGCCCGGGCGAAATAGCAGGCCCAATTTTTTTTCAGTTATGTCCTATATATGCTTCTGTATTTTCCTGATTTAATATTCCACACCGTTAATATAATGCAGTTTCCGACAACAGAACTGAGGGCGCTGTTGAGACGCGCCTTTACCAATTCAGGTTTTTCTTCTGAGCTCACAGTAGTGTCAAAAAGAAAGATCATTAACTAACTCCATCATTAACTGCCCCATCCCCCATAACAATGTACCTGCATCAATTTTCGCTATAGATACAGCTCACCTTCTCTGCTGAACTCTTTAAAAGATAAAGAGTGAAAACCTCACTCTCAAAAAGAGTGAGTCTCTGATAAATCTTTTTCAAAATAGAGAAAACCACTCTAAAACAGTGAAAGCCACTCTAAAAAAAAAGAAAAAAGAAAGAAAACGAGAGAGAAAAAAAGAGTGAGAACCCCTCCAAAGCGTACAAATCACTCAAAAAGAGTTGTCCTTTATACGGCTCGTTGGCAGAGTGAAAATTCGCTTTTTTGGAGTGGTTTTTGCTTTTTTAAGAGTGGTATCACGCTCTCCAGGGTGGTTGTCATTGTTTTGGAGTAGTTTTATGAAATTCATTTTTTTTAGAGTGTGAGTTTCACCCTTTTGCCTGTATAGAAACTGCTTATCGTCTTAAGAAATTCTCTCCCCGCGATTCATGCTTGGTATTCTTTGTTTTTAAAAACCTACCATTGGCGAAACAAAGTTAAGTTAGAGAGGTCCAAAGTGAATCATCCAGTGCTTTGGATGGGTGGTGATGATATACACAATCACCAAACAGTACTCAGGTTTGAAAGCCGAAAGTAGGCGAGCAGTTGCATTTGATTTCAAAGACCCAAACCTGAGTCACTTTCCCCTGGTTGCCTGAATTTATTATGTTAATTGCGGGGTACAAGCTGGCTGGGCTGTGGCGCAAGTTTTGAGGGGACAGGGGAAGCTAACGATAAGCCTACGCGTGATTCATCGAGCGTGAAATCTTTTTTTTTTACCAAGTGCAACACAGATTGTGCTCCTCATATGGCTGTCGGCTTACAAACAGGAACATTTCAACACGTCAAGTAAATATCAAATAATATCAATGGATGGCAATGTCATTTTGGGAAGATACTTTTTGACAGAAAAATCTACAAGGAAGTGTTACAGAGCTTTACGATAAAGTGATAGTTGGACAACGGAGTTTTAGTTTCGTCGACAAACCGACCCAAAGTGTAAGTTTTTTACGTAATTTTCTCTCATTTCTTGTTCTTGCTCTTTTCAATACTCATAACTTTGATCTAAAAGCAAACGAAAAGTAACAGACCTACTCTATGCTTCCCATTGTCAGTTCAGTGCAGCGCTAATAAAAGCAAAATATAAATTTCGCCTAAGTTTTCTTACAACTTCAGCATTAACCAGACCAGTGCGATCTCGCCTTTTATAGTGGTGGTTATATCGGTTTGTGGGACGGTGCACGTCGGTGAATCTAGAAGCACAATCAGGACACCAATAGAAGCTATGGGGTAGCAGAATGTTTATAAATCAATACAAAACTGGGATGACGAAAAAAAGGACAAAAACATGGAATACTTTACGAAAATCATCTCTCAAATCAACTGTAATCTTAAGAGGCTAATTTTATAAATGAAACGACTAAACCGGATGAAAATATCTTAAGTGGCCCTAGTTATGCTCTTATTATAGGCTGCTTTCTCAAAACGTGGAGTACAGGGCATGGCCATATATTCTTCATCACGCTGATATTTTGTTACTTTTTGATAATGTTGCTCCAGGTTCATTAAATTACAGGGACGCACTGTACAGCTAGTACCTGCACAAAGGGCCTTTGTCCACTCTGACGGCTTTCCCATGTACCTTAACTAACATAGATCAGCAACTTTGTCGGGTTCTTTTTATTTAAGATTTTTAGATCTTTGGGAAAAGTGGACCGCCGCTTCACGCCTCGGTAGTATCATTTATGCGCCACGTGGGACCTTTTACATGTTCAGTGCAAAAGCAATCAAAATCATGTTAATTAATGTCACCCGCCTGACTCGACTGATTTTCAGAGATCATCGTTTTGTGATTCAAAATCCGTATTACTAAACCCTCCCTGGTTCGTGAAATTAAGAAAAGTCTTGATTAGGTTTTTTTTTCAGTTTATACCTTATTTCTTTTATTTAGGTAATGTTGAATGATTAGGCCTAATTAACTGACTATTTGATTATGTTACCCGCAGGGTTTGTTTGGGGTTGGAGGTTAAGTGGAGTTTTATCTGGCAGAAGTTGGGGCACACACCCATTCCAGTACCATTTATCCTCATGTCGTCTTCCAGAGATTGAAGGAGACAAAAACAGACGTTTTCGCATTTAACTGGTTTATTCTGTGATAATACAGAAAATGTCGGCCTAGTTCCAGTTTCTTCGAGCTCAGTTTATATGCAATCGGGTGTGTTTCGTGCCATGTGTTTAATTCACGTTTTCCCATCATACATAGAGACTATTGGAAGATAATTTGGTAACTTGCTACCCACCCCAACCCCAATCCAACCCTACGCAAATTTCACACGATGATGTCACAGACATGTTGCTTCGCGTTGAATAGGAATTGTAGGACTGCAAGTTTGGTAAGTATACCGACGAGTGTTTGATCATTTCTCTGCGGTCACACCAATCCCTCTGTATACCCCACTTCAAATATTTTTGGATTGGAACTGTTTTTGTTAATGAGCTTTGAGTAAAGAAACGAAGGGAAAAATTTGATTTTAGTTCTCAACTCAGTGCAACAACTTTGAAACTTTTGCGGTTTTGACGTGCCAATGCAGTTGATGATGAATCTTCGTATTCTAAACAGCGTTTGCAGGATTGAGATCTATTTTGTAGCGGAACATCCCAGCCCATGTTTTTCTTCACATCAAACCATACTTGGAGAAAGAAGCACTCCCTCAGTTCATTGAGAAATAGGTTAACATTTGCTGTCATTTTATTTTCTCTGGAATTCCAGACGGCACTCGGATGCTGAAACTAGCCTCGTCCATGCCTGGTGCGGGTCGACGCAAGTACGCATGCGCGTTGTCGCCATTTTCTGATGGAAGTCGGCCGGACAGGAATGGGTTGTTTACCAAGGGCCTCGCGACTGTACGCCTCCGAACTTGCTGCCTTTTGAGTGGATCGGCCATGTTCAGCAAAAAAGCCCACGGAGACGTCAAGAAATCATCGCAGAAGCTTTTGGATCCGAAGAAGGATGTAGTCACACGGCTAAAACACCTCCGAGTTGTCCTCGGTAAGTGACCGACTTGAGAGTGCGGAAAGGAATCCTGTTCTCTGATGATAAAATGACAGTTCGATTGCGTAGAACTAGTTTCGTGAAATACAGCCACTGTGAAAATCACTTGTGTTGTGTATTATATCACCTTGAATTTATGGCATTTTCTAGCTCAATGAATCGGACCTAAAGTTATCATCTATGTATAATTTTGCCCCGTACGTTTAGGCTTACACTAGTTACACTTATACTTACCTGCTTACAGCATGGAGGAATAATTCCTCCATGCTTACAGCTACTGTGTTGAGCTACATTTAGCTGTGGTATATGGTCAGCAAGGTCAGCATTGCCATTGTCAGTGCTAACATGCCTGACAAAAAATATATGCAGAAAATACTGTTGTATAAGTCATGGTTAATGTCAATCATGACTTAGCAATACCCATGTCAACCTAGCTTGAATAACTCAAGCCTTAATAATATAATGCTCATGGCATCCAGAAATTTGTAGGCCCCTACCAAGTGCATGTACATAGGACATGAGCCAGGTCAGCATGGTTAGTAGGCCTAGGCCTATTTGCCCTTTTTCTGTGTAAAAAGAAAATCTGCTAGACCTCATTTTCAGATCTGAGTTATAAATTTGTTTTTATATGTACATGTAGATGTAGGCCTTTGCTGTGGGCCTGTGTGGTGAGACATTTTGCTGAAGTCATGGTCACTAATGCATAAACTACTGGTACAAATTGACATTGAAATCGGTGACTTAATGGTACATGTATCTCTTCGTTTTGGAAGGTGGTGGTTTGGCAGCAATAGCCCAGGAGCTGGGCCCAAAAGGCCTCTTTTTTCCATGTTGAAGTGAAGGTCAGACCTCCCAGTGGCCTTCTAGTTCATTGCATTGTGCTGTAACATTACCGGTGTTAAGCACAATCTTGAACCTTGTGCAAATTTATTGTACTCGCTTCTGAGTTGATTATCCTATGAATGGATTTTATTCCAATGCAAATCAACTCGGAATGGAGTACCGTAAATTTGCGCAAAGTTCCAGATTGCGCTTAACACCAGCAAAGAAGAATTCAATCAATTCCATTGTAATAAGATAATCAGTCATTATAAATTGTTACATTTGGTCTCTGTCTTCTATGCTATGCTTTCACACTTCTACGGCAATCTCATTTCGGAGTGAAAATTGCATATATGTAGGATGTCACACCTGAGTTATGTCAGATAGTCTAGCCCAAACAATAACGCAGTGATCACTGACCAGACTGTTCATTGCTACCTATGCTGCTTCTGTATTTATTTTTAATAGTAAGCCCAGGTGGGAGCAGCAAATTAGCATAGGATATGATCAGCTGTTAAAGCATCATGTACAATATATTTTTTCACCAGGTTAAGTTTGTTTACAATTTCTTTGTTCGTATTTATAAATCAGTGTCTGATGATTTGGAAGACGCATGTGGACTCTTCTCTGAAAATGATTTTTCAGACTTTAACACATACATGTATGATGCAACAAGCCATACAATTTTTTGTGCAACAAAGGCCAGAGAAACTCTTTGTTTTGATTAATTTTGAGACCTCCAGATGACAAAAATATTGCAAATAATGCGAAACAGAGGTGTAACAATTTAACATTGTTGACTGCTGTGATGCGGGATATCGTGTTTTAACACCTTCGGGGATACACACCAGTACTGTGGTATACATGTATACTGATAGCATGTGTGCCAGTGCCTCAGGTGATAAAACATCATATCCGGCATCACAGCAGTCAATAATTGTTGTGTAGGTCTCTAACCAGTACGCGTACAATGTACATGTACTGTATGTGCAAAGTTGATAATTAATTATGCAAGTCAATTTCCTCTTGACCTCTAGACAGTGATCAACCTCAACCAAGATTTTTATTAACATGATTACATGCATTTAGATCTGTCCTCAGTGTGTGCTTGGAAACCAATATAAAAATTGTGAGACTGGGGATTTGCAAGAGGTTCATTCAGAAGCTAAAATGGCCAACTTCTTTTGTTTAGGCCTTGGAATGATCCTAGCAACGGTTTCCATCATAGCGCACTGCATCATGTGAGTGAAATCAGTGCACTGGTGCTGGCATAGATGGTGCAGGGTATACGTACATGTACATGTATGTGGCTAAATTTAAGTATGTATGTGCATTTTAAAAAAGATAAAAACCGGTGGGTCCCCTGCGCAAGCTGCCAATCGCATTCAAAAGGAAGGCCTAGCCTCCCTCCTCACCACTGAAGGAGCCCTGGCTGGCGCCGCATTTATGGGAGGATCTTTTGGCGGGAATATTCGGGAACCAAATTGTGGGGACAAAATATGTTTGTGCCCATAATCCATGTGACTATGATCATTCAAAATGTGTACAGTCGCCAACAACTTTGGAGCCAGTATGGCCTCACTTCTACATGGAGCCCTGTGCACCGTTTCCAAGGGTATTTTGTGGGTTTGTTCCACTCCTTGCACAAGTATCTCTGATTTTTGACAACTTGAGTGTGCGGGACAACATTTGAACACTGTTCTTGGTGCTGAATAATAGAGGTTCAAGTGACACCCTGTTGGAGAACTCTTCAGCAAAATTGAACTGACCTAAACCTCTCTTCTCTATAACTCGGAAGATCCCAACAAAAACACAACTGGCTCTCCCCTACACATTTTTTATTATGTACACCGTACTTTGTTGTAAGCCATTCTCCTATTTTCTCTTTTCCTATTAAAAAAACCCACTGTTATTGTTCTGTTCTTATGTACATGTATGTGTATACTTGCATAGCTTTAATACATTTACTGATTTCTCTGATTTTTTTATCATATTCCGTGCAGTTACTACATGTGAATCAGATTTGATCAAAAATAAACTTGGGTGCGACATTTGATTTCACCATTTGGTTGAAATGATGCATACTGATCATTGTCAGCAGCAATCTACATTTTTCAGCCCAAGATTTGAAAAATTGTACATTTTGGCTCTGAAATGGAAGATAAATTCTGTTTTGGGATGTGCGATATGAAGCTGAGGAAAATGCTTTCAGAAGAAACATCTCTTGAAAATTTAATTCAAATGAAGAAATAATGAAGCTCTTTTGAAAGGCCTGGATTCATGCGCATGAATATTGACCATACTCATATTTGTGCGTGTTTTTAGTACTTGTTTTTCCCCTTGTAAACCAACATACATGTACATTATTAATGAACATCTTAGGATCAATGCTTGGTAGAGTTTCAGAATTTAAGTGAATTGCCCTTGGTTAAGCCAATTTTCAATGTCTGTCCTGTCATTTTGCAGTGTATGCACCGTTTGCAATGTACATCCACCCATACATGCACATGCACCTTTACATGTAAATGACTTAAAGAAAAACAAGTCAAACATTCTTGTAATCATAGGGTCCTTTCCTTGCAATTTAAATGGTACATTGAAAGAATGAAAAAGACAAAAGTACTTTGAAGGTGGGCACATACCGGTACATGTACACTGTATGGATATATTTTTGTAGAAATTACTAGTACATGTAGTACCGTATACGCGTGTTTCTTCGTGGGAATTACGGCAATGTTCATTACTTGTAGGATTTCCATTTGCAAATATATATGTTTCTGCACCTTCTTCCTCAGCTTTATTCTGTACACAGTACCCTACTGTGCTATCCCGCTATAGTTAGGGTTGGATTCAAGTGGCAGTGCTCAGCAAAATTAAATTTGAAAGCAGGTGTTAATGACTAAGTTGGTGACATCAATTGCCCTAAAGCAATCTTAAAACTAATTAGGTCTGGTGCCATTTTTACATCATCAGGCAGAAGATTCCATTTAGCAATTGTTCTTTGGTGCCGAGAATATTTTAGACAGTCTTCATTAAAATTGGGATGATTATACGGATGCTGGCCATGCCGCCTACGAGAGCCTGTACATGTACTGTACCTGTTTGACTTTGAACTCCATGACTGCAAATATACCATTGAGCTGGTGTGTTCCTTTGTGCATGGAAATCACATTTCTTGTTTTCTTGCCATTAAAGCCATCTTTCAGTGAGTCCCTCTGGTACACTAAGAATTCTTGTCTGTGTACAGGTACATGCACATGAGAATTTGAGTACAGTGTATATAGTGTAGATGAAATCTATATCTTAGAAAACAGTACAGGGGTTTAACAATACTATTCATTAAAATAATGAGCAACATGTATTTAAACAAACCACCATGTTCATGTTTGTGGAGTGACAGAATTTGTTGCTTTCGTTGAAAAGGTTTTTAAAATGTTCGATCAAGACTGTTTCTAGCTCTTTGACAAGAGTGTTGAATGGACATGTTGGCATGGAGATCTGTGACTAAAGAGAAATATGAAAAATGATGTGAAGAATATAATAGACCTTATTCATATTGAAGTCACTTTTAATCATGTTCCCTGAATCTCTTTTATTAAATGTAACCTCTCAAATGGGATGGTGCCAGATTATTTTGGGTTTAGGTATGAGTAATCAAATATTTATTTATCCATCATCAAAAATGATACTAATGTGAAGTGACGCTTATTTCTCTGCTTTGATTTTTATTCCAAATAAAAAGTTGTTTTCACTTTCAATTTAATATGGCTGACTTGTGAAGAAGACCAAGTTCGTTCTGATGGAATGTGTCCCTTTCCACCTGCAGATAACTTGGAACAACTGGAAGCGCGCAGCTTCTTTGAACAGTACTACTCTCACATCTTCTATGTATTCTACGAGAACTTCGTCTCGGTGGAGGCGAGCCTCAAGCAGCGAGTGCACAAAGCCCAGAGGGAAGAACTTGATGGCATTGTGGCAATATTTGAGGTTGGTGTGGCAGGTTGAGTTGATTTGGGGGGGCTGATCATGGGTTGCCAATTCCAAATCCCTATGAAGTTTCCCTTGGAAATAAAGTACATGTAGTTTAGGTAAGAAGAGTTTCTCACTGCGCTATTCTCCCACTCATATAAACAAATTTGAAGTCCAACAGACTACATGCTCAAATGCGGCAGGTAAGAACAACTGTTATATTACTCCAATTACAGCTTTAAATCTTGAAAGTATTTACTCACTCAAAATTCTCTTGGAAGTGTTGAATTAATTTATCTCCGATTGTTCTAGATTTGGACTGCGCACAAGTTGGAATGTTTATTTGATAACTGTTTGCACATGAATTAGACTACGCAAGCAGTACGGTCAACCCTCATTAATCATGCACTAGTTATGACCCTTGTTAATTATGCTTCGTTCCAGCAGATTTCTTTGGGAAGTACGTGTAGCTATTAGACTGATGAAACACAACTTTGGGAACTTACTGCCTTGCATATACAGTATATGTGTTTTTTCCACAGAAAATTCTCCTTTATGTACCCGACTTAATTCATGCAAGATGGCAGTATCAAAGCATAGGTAAGTGATTTAAATTCACTTGCATTAGCTTGTGTAGTTGCATATCAAAAGGTTTCCAATTCACTTCGCTGCTTGCGTTCCTACCATTCCTTGAGGATTTCCTAACTATCTGATCTCAAACATATGCGCAGTTGTCACACGTATCTGCAGTCTTACGTAATTGGTTCACATGTGCAGTTATTGGTAATGCAAAGTACTTTTCCCATGCAATTTTTTTTGGGGGGAAAAATGGATGGAGTTTTGCAGAAATGCTGTTTTTGGTCATATTTATCAGCTATGATGTGACCATTATGAAATGTGATTTTTCAGGCTTCTGCCAATGATGGTTATCACATTGCTACCCACCTTGCCCAAAGGGGAAAAAAATTGTGGCTTTGGATTGAATTTTTTTCCCCACAATTGAGAAACTTTGATTCCTTAACCTTTTCCTGCCGGGGACTCCGGAATCGGAGACGTATGCTTTATATGCGTGGCCGGGGTCTCCGAACTCGGACAAAGGGAACAGGGCCCTGTAACAAAAGACCGTACTCCGAACAAAAGACCAGGCTGCTGGGCATTATCGACATTTTTCATTCTCAAAAGTGGTGATAATCCAGCCTTGTTTTGAAACCGTATACCAGGGTTTGGGGCATTTAGAGTGAGCGGATTACCACCGGGGACAAAAGCGCTCCACCACCACAGCGATGAGCCACACCTTACTGCTGCACGCTAATCTGGCCCCTATTGAAAAGAGGTCAGCAGCGCACTGTGGCAGGTTCGTGAACAAAAGAAAGTTAGATAACACTGCACAATCTGGGCTCTTTTTACAAGGCTGCAGGCCTGGCTGAAATACTCGGGTGTCAATGAAGGTCACCTGTCAACTTAGAGTAGTGCCTAAAGATTACTTTGTGCGGCCATAAACGTCCGTTAAATGAAATGATGAATTTTTGAAGAATTTTGAAAATGGAAAAAATGATAATTGATACATACCCTGGCGCTAAGTGGTTAAGGCATAAGAACTACATGTAGCACCAGATTCATGAGTACAAATCAAATTGCTAAAATCAATCAAACTATCGCAAAAATCATGTTTGATTGTGCAATCTGCCATGTGGCTAGACATTTTGAAGTCTCCGCAGCACACGTGTCACTGCACATGCATATGCATAAAGTGTGGTATTACCCATGATGCAATATGGCTGCTATTTTAGGGTGCAACAGCCCTGCCGATCTGTTGTTAATGTGGATGGGTTGTTGAACAGGTGGTCTTTAAGACTGCAGCAGTGACAATCAAGTGGGTTGAAGTACCCCAAGTTGTACATGTAACTCCACTGTGTTCCTTCTTCTACGGTTCAATTCACTTGTTGATCATAAAGTTAGCATGCAGTGTCATTGCTGTTACGGTCATAGTTCCATGATTCATAGCATACCCCTCCCCCCCCAAAAAAAAATAGGGGGGGGGAGATAACTGTAAGACGCATATGTCATCTCCGTCCTGCCAAATGACATGCAGGTGTCTTGTTTCTGTCAGTGGTTGGTTTCTCTGTCATCTTGACTACCGGAGACTGTGTAGTTGGGAGCGAGAAACAACCTAGAGTAATTTGATTGTAGCCTTCTGACCTCGGTGAGACATCTGAGGAACAGGACCGAGGGGTCACACACACATATATGTAGCCGCCTGAAACAGTCCCTGCCCTGATTCAAATACGGTATGACAAGTTTGACGCTGACTGTGGTTTTCTGTCTACTGGGGAGTGGTGTGGGATGGGGCTTTACAGATACCGGTACATGAACTGGCACTGTACTTTGCACGTGTTTAAAAGTGAGCGTTTTTTTTCCCCTTAAAAATGTTGTTTTTTTAGTTTAAAATTGCTAAGATCATACTTACCAAAACAAATGTAATTTTTAAAACTGAATTATGCTCTTCGCAGACCCCTTTTGTTTGCCACACTCAAGTCCAATTTTAACATGATTTTGCTCACTCCGTATGGAATTAGGTTTAAAGGGGAAGAGACACGTCAAATTGATTCTACGTTTTTCCGGAAAGGAAAGTACAATACCATCAGGTTATTGAGTCCAGTTTAGTGGAGCCCATGCCCAATTTACAGTATGCCTTGTACAAAATGTATGAGCAGTATGCATTTATAACTGTGGGCTGTTGGCCTCCTTCAAATTTGTTTCACATAAAAGAGAAATTGTGCATGTATCTTGTTGATTTCATAAGGAAAATGGATCTTTGCACACGTCTGTATATATTTATGGTGCTTTAAGCTTGATCGTTTGTCAAGGAGATTTGGGGAACAAGACTGCATATTACATATTTGTTTCTGGTCCATTAGTGTAGATTTACCAAAATAATGACAGTGAGGTGCTAATTGTCACATAAACATTCAAGTTTTATCGCTGCAAATTGGGAAAAGGCCGTCACAGCTTGTAAGGGAAGCCATGTGATAGTCATGGCATTGCCGGGGATCTAGCATTGCAGTACAGTAGCTGTACAGTGAGGTTTAGTAAAATGCCAGTCACTAATTGTTTCCTTCCTCCATTCTACATGTACATGAGCACCACTTTGGAGGACTGCATTGCAGCATTTGTACATGTATCGGCACGGTGCTTTGTGCATATACCGTACATGTACATGTAGATATATGTGTGTATGTATGCAAGCACAGTGTAAACAATGTACGTACCTTTGGCTTTGAGGAATACGTACATATGTACATAAAGTCTACATGGACACATCCTGATTTATATCGTACATGCAACTGTTCATATTGTAGTATACTTTGCTGAACGTACATGTACTACTGTTACACATACATGTACATGTTTTAAAGGATGGACAGCACCTGTTACTGTACATCATGACATAATTTCCTGAGATACCTTGTACGAATATCCAGCATTGGGTATCGTCGTCTCAAACTATAAAGAAAGAGTCGTTAGAGCAGATCTTAACATGTACGAGTACATTTTATGGTTTTGCATTACATGTACATTAATGTCACCTCACAATGTACGCATACACTTGCATTTGTGGCAAAATCAATGGATTTCTCCAAGGCCACAGTCTAGATGTGCATGTGAAACATACTGTCTCTGGGCATTTAACACTTCTGCAACTACTGTACATGTGCAGTGTGCATTCAGTGTGGAGGCTTTGAAAGAAGCCTATCATGACTTGGCCGGGCCATGGTATGAAATATCAAAGTCTGAATGGAGTGAGCAAATTCCATCATTTATAGTGCCATTCAGTATATGATTTAAGAGGTTTGAAGTACTCTTGGTACATGTACGTGCATGTTTACATAATTTTAATAAACAGTGGGCGGGGTTACAGTAGGCCTTTTTGTGCACACCATCAGTGCTTGTACATACATTTTCTAAATTATTGAGGAGGAATCAAATACTATTCACACTGGGAACGAGAGAAATTTGAGGTTCATGTACATTATGTGTGGTGTGTGTACAAGCACGTTGTACCATACCATTGTAACATAAGTGTTGAAGTCAGATTGTCACAAGACTAGACACAAGACCAGTCTCAAGTACCTGTACATGTAAAAGGACAAACGATGACAAAGGAGAGCTTTTGTTGCAGTTTGGATACATGTAGGGTAACTTGGCATGCTTGGGACTTGAATTCAGACAGAGGCCTTGTGATGGTCTTCATAAGGGGTCTCGGTCTCAACTGTAACTCTAAAGTAGTTACACATTTCTTTGTCTACTCATAAATGGTTTATTCTGTGAAGGGGTTTATGGCTGATGGTCTCAAAAGTAAGACTTCCATCATTTTTGACAGTTTTTGTAATATTATCCCTGAAAAAAAATTAAAGCAACGTTTTTGTCCTTTTCAAAGGCTATGGTTAATACACAGATTCTTTTGAAATTTGTGCATGTACATCAAATTTATACAGCAGCACATCCTAGGACCAGGAGAGTCAGATGTAGGGGGCGGGGAGGTTTGAAGTCCCCTCCCCCACTCTGAGACAAAAACAAGGTTAAAAAATGGGACAATAATTTTAAAAGGTCACTAAAGTAAGCACACCAATACCATTGTAAACAGTCAATGTCATGTGTAATGTTTCATCATTGTTTCCATTTGTCCACAAAAAAGAGACATTACAAAAAAATCTCCAGCCTGACACTCGTCCCTCCCCCCCCAAATTCTTGGATCCGCCCCTGCCTTTAAGAGGAAGAGAAGTACATGTACATGTTTAGTGTGCCATTTTAGAAGACTTAAGCACATGTGCTCAGTTCATAAGCATGCATGCTAACAGGGATAGTTCAGTGTAGACACATGTAAGTGTACATGTATGATACATGTATGTACATGTTGTCAGTGTTCCAGAGAATGGGAATACCAGGAAGTCAATTTGTTTCAGAAATTGATCATCATGTGGATTGGAATTAAGTTGTGCACGTGTGGCTTGTACATGTACTGTATGTGCCTTGATTTTTTGGATATGTTCCTTGCACTGCACGTATGTACATTGATCTTCGGAAATTAGGGAAAATAACTCTCTGAAAAATTGGTTAAGGGATGTGTGATTGTAACTTTGGGGGGGAGGGTCAGGTAACTTTTCGTCCACGGAAAAGTTTGTCACTGGATGTCTTAGAAAGTACATGTACTTGTGATTTCACTTTAGAATTAAACAGAGTATATATTCCTTTATAATGCCAGTTTACAGTATTCAAGTCTTGAATTCGGTAACAGCCAAAAAGAATTCTTTGTACAGATTGTATACATCTAGGCCTCCATACGGCACCCTTGTAAGGCACCTTTGGCTAATTATTTTTCCTCCGTGTGTATTTTCAACATGCAGGGCGGATCTTGAAGACATTACTCCATGTTGGCAATTGTCTAAAGGTAAGCTTAAGAAAACTCTCAAAATGGGGATTTTTTTTTTGCCAAAACAATTGTCACATTTTTTTCATCTCTAAAAGAGCCCGTCCTTCCCTGGCTGTGGAAGGTCATCCTGCCATTTGGATTGTATGGCCACATTCAGTTAATAAGAAACATGGCAGCAGTGTCCCCATAATGAAATCAGCCTCCCCCTTCTCTGTGATAACCACTGGCCCATGCATTACACGGCCTAAGGACTGGTGTACGTGTTCCATGTTATAACTTATGTACAAATTGTTGAAACAGACCAACCAGAAATGAACCCCAGAAACTTGTCATTTTGGAGCACTCCCTCGTAATTTGTGTTCCCACCGCTACTGACTCATATTCAACTCGAGGTTAATTCCCAGTTGAAAATTCCACCCCCACATGTCAGCACCACCTGATCCAATAACTCAGAAGTTGCAAGCTCTTACTTGCATGTACAAAGCATGCAGTTCTTGCAGCCAAATAGCAGTGCCAAGCTACCTGTGCTACTTAGAATGCACAAGATGCTGTGTAATTGGGCGTTGTGGTACATCTATGCATTTCATGTACAAAGGGCTGCCAATTTCTCCAAAAATTCTTTCTTTTTGTGGCTTGACTTAGAAAATGTTTATGCACATGTATGTAATGTATGTTACATCGTTCACTTTCAAGAAGAAGATGGATTCAAAATCGAGAGCAAATAGAAAAAAAATTGACCGACTCATCCAAGCAGGAACAGTTGTAAATTCAGGTTCATCAGCTCAGACAAAAATAGGGTACAAATGCTGTGTACGTTGCCCTTGTCTTGATCTTGTGTTTCGGTTTTCATTTGTGGCACCCGAGTCATTGTCATAGTGGCTTGAATAGCTACATAATCCTTCCTTTGTGTACTGTTGAACCTGTTTGTTGGCTCAGTTGTTTTGGTTTCAGTTTTCATCAACTAGAATCTCATGCCATGCTCAGTTGCAAAATGACCTTATCGCGTGTATGAATCATCAAAATGCATGTCAGGACCGGGTACCTGTTGTGTACGTGATATACACTGTACATGTACTGCACAGGGTATGGCGGTATAATGGCCTATTTTGGTGGAAGACAAAAATAGCCACCAAAAAAAGTGGACCTATCCAGGGAACATCTTTGCACATTTATGCAAATGTGACCTTCCACAGGACTGTTGAGCATTCCACCAGGAGTGCGTATAAGTTTATTGGGAGATGTCTAGAGCCAGAGACGGATAGCGCACAGTCCAGGTGCACTGTAGAAGGGGCATGGTGCAATACATGTACGTGTATGTACCTGACCCTGTCCCCTCCCAGGCCATCTGTGTGCATGGGGAACCAATCATCCAAACAGGAGGTGACATTGTTATTCCCAGAGAATTGGCCTGTGATGTCAGTGGCTGAGAAACTTCAGATCTAATTCCAATTACATGTAAATGGGTGCACTTACATGCATTTTGTGTATGCTTTACATGTATTCACTTACATTCCAACACGAATACATGTACATGTACTTCAGTGTCATGGACTCATTGGACTGTACATGCACACATGTACCAGTATGGTACATTGATGGTGCTATGGTACACTATAATGATGGACAAGAGTCAAGCGACTGGTTTCTCGTGTTATCATGGATCCTTTTGGATGGACCTCAGTGGGTTTCTATCCATTTTGCATCACTGTTACTAGTCTTGGTCGTGAGGCATCCTTGGCGGTACAGTGTTTTGGTGCACACAGGTTGTTGCCGGCACCTTACAGCGATCCACGTAGGCAGGCAAACCCTACAAACGCATACATGTATGCAAATCCTTGAAGCCAGGCCACATGCCAACACTTTTGTCAATAAAACCACGAAACGCACTCAATCCAGGAATTCGACTTTGTCTACAATTTTTTTGATCTGCCTGTTGGCATGTACAGTATGTATGTAAAGGGCATCCACATTGTGCACACTGAAACACCATGCTACCAAGGATGGTGTTTTTAGGGACCATCCCGTACTGGTGTAAATCTAACACTCTGCAGTAGACCAACATGTGCATGTTGTACATTGTATGCATACTTAGCTAAAAAATTAGGTTGTTGGCAGTGGTTCAATGCCTTGTAAATATGTACACGTATGTAGGTCTACTCGTGTCCGGACTATGCTCCATGTATCCTCAATTAGTATAAACCTTGCAAAGTCAACCCTGTGTCTAGCCCCTACATTTTGTTGTTAATTAAGACATAAATACCTCACCCAGAAGTACAGTTACAAAGGTGTCAGGGAAGAGATGGATTCCATTGAACCTAGAGTGCATGTATACGTGTACATTATATTATGTGTCATTAGAGATGTTTATCTTGTGGGTGCATGAGAAGATTTCAGGGAATGTGTGCCTTGGAATAAATATTTAGAAGAGAACGAGGTGGCAAGTGGCTGAGGGTGTGAAAGTCTTGAAGCTGTCTTGTAAATGAAGGGCGTAAACACTAGCCATCATAGTGGCATGTCACTTCCTGCTAAGGTCCTGCGCACTTCCTAGTAGTGGTTCATGTGCATGTCGCAGTTCTGTAGCAGCTCAGTCTCCCCTGTACTCGGCGTGTACATGTACCGGTCGGTGGTAAAGTGCCACCATCCGACTCGGATGAAATGTCAGGCACTCGGGCCAACACGTGGGCTCAAGCAGGTTTTTGCGTATACATGTATTTGTTTTTAAATTGTTGGTGTAGTTCTGTCTTAGCCTGTTGGTGTTTTAAAAGCCTAAAACTTTTAACGCCACTTGTGCCACATTTTATTGGCTAAGTTGGCTAACAATCATTTTATCATTTTTTTTATATCAATCATAACCACAACAGTCACTTTAGGTGTCATGCACCATCCTATAGATACACTAAATAAAATAAATAAGAGATGGGCAATTTTGCCGTGCAGCTCATCGTGAATCACAAGTATCTGTTTGGCTGTGAGAGAAAACTTGCTGCTTGGTTCCTTTGAAGAAAAAACAAGAACGTCGTCAAAGTGGCACGTAGAGCCAATGCAGTGTCTTTTTCATGATTGCTGTTAGGCAAGGTACATGTACATGTATGCATTGAATGTCTCAACAAGGTAAAGTTCAGTATGGCAGCTGTGAATGAGTGAAGTCCCCCAAGGAACTTTTGCACTCTACATTTCAGACAGATTGACAGAGCATGGTATGGTTCAAAACGTTGACTTCACTCAGTTCTTTTCAGAAACCCCACCCACTCACAACACAGGTTGATTTAGTGCTCCCACCGATCCTCCATGGCATAGTATTATTTGTTTGCCCTCCATGTTTGTCTTCACCTCTTCAGATCCGCATGGATGGCTTGCGGCTCTTTCTCCTGTGGTTTATGGCTCTGCAGGAGAACTCAACGGAGGAGGCCTACCTGATCTACGCGACCCTTATTCATGGTTTCCCTACACCTCCCGCCATTTACGGCACACCCCTAGAATCCATCATGACCCATATTATACGGCCAGTGGTTAATTCAGACTGTAAGTGCTCACAGCAGATACATGCTGCATTTCTGAAAGTACTACTTTTTGCCTATATTAAAGAAAAGAATATTTGTTACAGAAATTTGAACTTTCTTTTAGAAAGCCAGGTTGAACCTCTCAGTAATCACAACGTTGGTTGTGGTTTCTTTGAAAATACTGTGAACAAATTAATTTAAACCTGCGCCATGATTAATGTGTTTTGTAGATCCTTATGAGTTAAAAAATCTAACAGAACTACGTGTAAGTAGTGTGCAGACATGTCTGTCTGGCAGATGTTAAGTTAAGGTAATATCCATTATAATGAACAGCATGTAACTGTGTTGTAGTTATTTTCGATGAAGAGTTGCCAAGAGATGTGCTATTGCTGGTCATTGACAAGCAACCTGATTTGTCACGGGTCTCTGCTTGCTTCAGATCAAGTTCAGGATGTGGAGATCTTGCCCATCATTCCTTGCCAGCCGGGAGACAAGGTGCCAGACAATCTGACCAGGCTCATGCTGGAGGCAGTGCTGCACTTCAGCGTCTCACAGGTTAGACACAAAAAACACACCTGAGCACACCTGCATCTGTGGGTTTCTGAAAGTGGGGACTGCAGTCTGCCTGAATTAAAGCAAACTGCCTTTAGCAAGTGGGAGCATGTGGCCAAGTGGTTAGGGTTTGTGGCTTCCAATCATAAGGTTGGAGGTTCAAATCCAGCTGCTGGCAGTATGTCGTGGCCCTTGGCAAGCCTCTTCACCCCTGCTTGCCTCTCTCCACCCAGGAGTATAAATGGGTACCAGCATTAGCTGGGGAAGCAACCTGCGATGGACTGGCATCCCATCCAAGGGGGAATAGAAAATATTCTCAGTCGTTTCATGCCAAGGAAACCGGAGATAAACGCCGGCCTGATGAGCCAAATTGGCTCTGACCAGACTTGTTTTGGCCTTTAGCAAGTGCACTTCAGCAAGACCCTTTAAGCAAACATAAAACATATACCATAGTCTCTATGCTGCTGTGGGGCTCGGAAAGCCTCTGGTGATTAGTTTTGTGGATATTTCATTTTCATCCAATTTTACCCTACAACTGAACTGACCAACTGACCGTTGGAAGCTGTACTCAACTTCAGTGGGTGTGGGCTTGATGCATTCAATGCCCAGTGCATGCGTTGATACTCTAGCAGAATCCTTTTGAAATTGGTTATCCTTTAATCATTGCACCTGTTACGACCTTAAAATTGCTACTGCTCCTTGAATTCTTGTTTGTTGTTCCTTTAATATTAAAGATGGATCCATTGCTTGATGAAAGCAGGGTCCTCCCTCCCCTCCTCCACAAAAAACCCAAACAAGCAAACGAAAAATATTGTGGGAATCTCAGGCTTCAACTATGAGGACTGTAACAGCAACCTAGACGCTCCCTCTCACGTTGCCTCTGTGTGTTCCTCGTCCCTCTTGCCCATCTTTGCTCTCAGCTCCTGAAGATGCACTGGAAGAACCAGCGGAGGCACGAGGAGAGTTTCATCTTTCTCCTGGACAACTTCCGCCAGTATTACCTGCCCCATATCTTCCCCGGTTTTTCCTTCGACACCAGCCTCTACGAGCCTAATCTCGGTAAAGAAGATCCTCCCAACTTATTGTTCATTGCATTGACCACACCACTCTGATAATCTTGAACGTTGATAACAACTGAACAATGCCAGAAAAAAAGTCGTAGAGGTGTTTATGTGATGCAACAAGGTAAAAAGAGCAGATATTAAAACTGCTGCACTTTGACGTCATTCCTAGGAATCCATAAATGGAATTTCAAAATTTGAGTAGTGTGGTTGAGTTCATCAAGCCATTCAGATGAACAGTAGCAAATGCAAACTGTAACTGTTCTTTGGCCGTTTCCCGTGACAGGGCTCATGAATTGACCCGCTTCTCATGACAAGGTTTGTGAATGACTTCTGATGGGTTCGACTGTAACACTGATACTCGAAGACACCAAACACGTACCAAAAAATCTAGTTGTTATTATAAATGTCTCTGCTCAGATGGTAAAAGGCCAGTCATAGTGTGTTGTTTCCACGGTTATTTTTTTGTCACTGTTTTGTCCACTTGCAGAGATACCCGGCACCCGATTCACCTCCAGTTCTCTTCTCAGTAGTACCTTTGGCAGCTATGATCCCATGCTGCTTTGTAGAGTCAGTGTGGTCCAGTGGGTGGTGTCCTTCATCACTGTCAAAAAGGCGGAAAATAGCACCATCAGGTATGGCATCTGAACTGTACATTCTTGTTGACCTCGTGAATGTCAAAAGCTGGAATGTTCCTTTTCCCTGTGGACTGCTCCTTTCAGGAACGTTTTCAGCTCCCTTGGAGACTTACTTTGTTCCTTAATGGGAGTGGGCCATTCCTGAGTAAAGTATGCAAAGGCTTTGACCATTGTTCCCCGTTCCCATTTGGGAACATGCCAATTTTTCACTTAGTGCCAACTCTGCCGTCCTTGTGTAGACTAAAGAACAAAAAGAGTGCACAAGATATTGGTTGCGTGAACCTTGTGTGGACTAAGTGAGGTCAACTCATGATTTCCCCCTCCCTGAAAAATAGGTTTAGAGGCATTTTAGTGTTAGGGTCACCAAAGGGAAGCAAACTGCTGAAAAACAGTCAAGGAAATCACTAATAAACATCTAGCTTTAATACAGTGTTCATGGTGCGAGAAAAATCTTTCAAGTTTTCTTAACTTCATGAAAGCAAAGGAATGTCGAGATGTGGTATGTAAAGTTAACACTCAAGTAATTTAATGTGTGCTTGGTGGTTCAACCTGTCAGCTTTCCCTGTGTGCATGGTCAGATTGTGTTTACACCAAAGATCATATAGCGCCACAAAGCGGCGAACTTCACAGGGAATACACGTAAAACGTTGTAGTCGCATGGGAGCCATTTGAGCAAGTGATACGCCTGCGCAATGCACATTAATGCAAAGGCGCTGCGGCATGCATGTGCACCTGGTGAGCCTACGCCTAAGCATTACCGTAAACTGCACAGGTGTATCGCTTGCTCAAATGGCGCCCATGGTAATTACATCTTTTGGGCAGAGTTATCCATCTTGTGCCTTCGGCGCCATATGATCTTTGGTTTACACCTCCTCCTATGTGAAGAGGTTAAACTTGTTTTCTCTCTCCATCAATTCGTTAATCAGTGCCTTGCAGGAGGAGAGACAGGAGAGCCAGAAGGACTCGCTAGAGCGCAAGCTGGATGCCTCGCTCATCAAGGATGGTGAGACAGTCAGCCCCAGTGCCACCCTGAACAGCAAGGACCAGAACGCTCTCATGGGAGCTAGCGGGAGCGCGGCAGGTCTGGTGCCGGCTGCCCCACTGTCCCCCGAGGAGGAGGAACTGCTGGAGATCTCCCGGCAGATTGTGCAGAAGGTCTTCTACTCCTCGCGGGGGAACATCAACTTTGTCCACGAGGTGTTGAGGCAGGTGAGCCAGAAATGTGATTGTTTATTCTTTCTGGATTTGCAGAAGTTAAATACAAGACTAGTTTTATCATTGCCATTTGGGCAAGGACCCCTGTTGGCTATACAAGGTACCCGAAAGAACCACAGCATTTTCTAGATGCCATCGTCACAACCCCTCATCTGGATGATGTGTGGTGTGCAGGTTCATCTTAATCCCCCGATCTCATTCCTGGATGATGCCATAGCAATCCTAGAAGATACATTAACCTGTGCTGGGAATTTCCTTGTACAGTTTGTACACAATAGCACGCTTGCTGAGCGGGGAAGTGGAAAGCTGTACTGAAAACGTGTGACTTTTGGTAGCAAATTGTACTCAGAAATATATATGTTATGTTGTTTGATGTACTCAAGATTTTTGATGGTCCTTTGAAAGGCCTGTGAAAAAACGTTGTATTTAGTTGTTATTTTCCTTGGTTACAGAGTTCCTCTTCTGAATTTCCAGCAGTTCCTTTTTTTCCCTCAGCGTTTGCTCATAATTGAGATTCATTCCTAGCAGTAGTGAAATCCTTTCCTGCTGAATTGTAAATGATGCCCCATCCCAAACCCCCGAACAAGGTTTCAAGGATAGGTCACAGAAAATCAAGGATGCATCAAACAGTCCTCATGGCAACAAGAAATAAAAACCCCGTGCAATTTTATGCACAAAGCGTGGGTAGACCTCACATTTCCTAAAATACTGCCCCGTCAATTTTTTTTTCCTTCCTTGCTAGGGATTCCTCCTGCCTATGTCTGAGGCGGGGGCCGTCAGGAAAGCTCTAAGGATATACAATGACTGGATCCAGGTAAGACGGTGCCACACAACAGGGGAATCACTTCCTGTCATGGCCATTAAAGGCTGCACGGTCCATTTCTGTCAGGCACAAATGCATTGAGGAGTCAATTTCTTTCTTTTCTTTTATAATGACAGTTCTTTCTTCAGTTGGTGGTTACAATCTTTTACAATTTTTTTGCTGGTAACAAAAAATATTTGCACCTTGTGTTTCAACACTTACGGAAAATTTGTAAGAAAAAAGAACTCGGACACTCTTTTCTAGCGTGGACTGGCAACTTCTGCCATCACGCCAGCAATATCCTACGTAGGATTGGAAAAACAAAAGTTGATTTCGATTTCTGTCCTTTTTTTATTTTAAATTCCATCAGTTTTCTTTATTCTACATTTGCGCTCTGAACAATGTTTGCGGAATAGCAAACCAAACATGGAAAAACAAAAATATTTCACCAAAACAGTCCTTGAAAAATATCGAGCTCATGGGATTCGTTTTTTGTTCTCCATGTTTTACAAATAAAAAGTAATTTTTGCAATTCTAAGTTTAGTGCTCCTGTAATGCCGTTAACTTCCAGCCGTTTGTTCCAGTCATCCTGTCATCTGTCCATAATTCTAACAGACTGCACACTTGCCGTGTAAAAATCGCAGCCAGTTTTTGAAATAACTAGCATTAATATAAAGCAACAGTGCTTGCAAAAAGGTGACAGCTTTGCTACACACTGTGAACGCCAACCCTGCCCATCCCAACATGTCTCAATCCAACATTGTCAGCCATCCATCTCACCCATGTCATCCCCAACATATTTAGGCCCAGCTGACTGCCACCAGACCCATATTCATGGAGGAGCCCGCTCCCAAGGTAACGGTTGCCATGGCGCCCGCTACATCACCGGGCGCCAGCGAGGGCGTGAATGAGGTGGACAGTCCGTCCTACGAACAAATTCGAACCTTTGATGATGCCACACCTCAGGTAGGTCGCTGCTGCCAGCAACAGTGCCATTATGGCCTGGTTCCCTGCCTCGTCATAATCCAAACACTGCTGTAACGTCTTCGGTGTCTGTTGCCATGGATTTCCATTTTCTTTATTCCAGGTTTCTTAATGTCAACCTCTGTTTAGTCAAATCAGTGTCTCTTGAGGAGGAATGTCTCCTGGTTTGAGGAGGGCTACTGAACTAAAAATCCTGCTGTGCATTGCAAAACATTTTGCCACCCTGCTTGAGTTTGGGTTTGAATTTACTGTACATGTATGCTCATCCAGCATGCTTTAAATATGTAACATGTACCATCAGTAACACGTACAAATAGGATGCCGTGCTCTCTCTCAGGCCCTGTTCACCTTTCAGCATGTCTGTCGTAAAAAATGATGTCGCAGGTCAGAAACATTGCAGAGAAAAAATTTAGTATACTTGCATTACATCTAACATAGACAGATCAAATGCAGCGTTATTTTTCATTTTTACATCTTTAATGCTCTAATCCATGCATCAAACCAAATTAATCCTTTCATTTCATTACGTTTTTCCAGCTGCAGTTAATTTATGGCAAGTAGAATCAGTTGGACTAACCAGCATCTAGAAGCGTCTCAGTCATTCAGTATGAAATTTTGCCTTGCTAATGTTCAAAGTGTTCAAAATCAGTCAGTTACATATTAATGGTATTTTCACTTCTTTAGCCCAACACATTAATATTTGGGTTTTTTGTCACTTCTCACTAAGAAGCCGGATTCTACAATGTTAAATTGAATCGAAAATTAAACATCACGTAATGTTACGCAGTAATGCCAGATGTCATTGCATTCAGTTTTGGTTGCTTGTGAAACATTTGTCATCATGTTTAACTTGCATGAATGTCGTAAGAGTCAAGGTTTATTCAAACCGCTCTCATCTGGGAGAGGGGGTTGCCCAGTGTCAAATCTAACCTGTCCAATGACAGATGTTTTAGAATTTGATTTGCATGTAAAGACACTGACTCTTTGTGTTGACAAATCCATTCAAGCCACCACTGGACACTATTAAATGGCCACCATGAGCAGTGAAAAGCATCGTACTTATTAGCCAGAACTGTACAGATTCTTCCACCATTGACGGGGGCCACTACGAGTATTCAGGTGTTATGGGAATCAACTCCTCCTCTCCTGGAATCGGTCCAAAAGTGGTGGTGTTACTGTCACGAGTCATGTACGCAGTTGTTTGTGCCCGAGGAGGGTTTTGGTGTGCAGAAGTGAATGGGAGAATATGCCATAACTGCGTCAGGAAAGGTTACCTTCTAGGCTATCTGGAGGTCTGAGTTTTCATCGGAATTGGTGTCAAAATGTGCCCAAGGCATCAGTAGGAAAGTCTCAGGAAGGATTGGCAGAGTCAGCAAAATTTACATTGAAGTGATTCCCACTTTGGGGGGTAAAATATTCAAAGGTCACAGACTGCAGATATACTGACTGTGCACGTATGCGTTCTCAGAATGCGGAATCTTAAATTCTAGCTGTGCGTGTACATTTTATATACAGTTTATTGTAAAGGAAGGGCTCGACTAAAACAGATTGTCAAACAACCACCATAAGCTTATATAGAAATTGCTCTTACAGAGCTAAATGATCAGTCCAGAGATTTAAGGTCATTCTGTGCCAATTCACACACCCTTCCATGTGAGTGACCCCTTTCAGATTTGCCTGAAAAAAATTCCTAAATATACCTTGGCATACCAAATGAGTGAAAATGGGGTTTCGGCTTGACCTCTTTAACAGTGTTCCATTGATAGCATCTGAAAGTTTGGGTGCTTCGCCACTTTTTGGCACTCCAATTGGCACGTTTCGTTTGATAACATATTTAGAGGCTGTTATATTGTTTTCCTGTTAAAAGTGGAAAGCTTAAAAGTGGTGTGAAAACCAAATCTTGCCCATATTTTTAGACCCCTAAACACGTGTTACCTGATTTTCTGTTGGATGTGACTCACTTGAAAGAAATGAGTCACTTGTCAGAAGTGAGTCACTTGTCAGAAGTGAGTCACTTGTCAGAAGTGAGTCACTTGTCAGAAGTGAGTCACTTGTCAGAATTAAGTCCCTTGGCAGAAGTCAGTCGCATGTCACTAGTCTTTGAAAAAAATGTTTGATACAAGGTTTCAAGCATGTGAAAAAAAATATTTTTTTCAGTGTATATTTTTCCGGTGTTGGATGTCACTTTTGAAGGTGAAATAAGATTTGTGTCTCATCTTTTGTCACTTGTAGAAAACCAGTCAGATTTGCCTGAAACAGTTCTTGAAGATACATGTACCTTGGCATACCAAATCAAGGAAACAAAAATTTCATCTTGATATCTTTAATGATGTTCTTGTCATAAGCCTCTGAAAGGGAATAGATTAATCTAAATAAATTAACATGGAAATTCATCCATCATGCTGATGATTTATAAAAGAAGGTGAAGACTGGAGGTCTTAGTCAGAAATTTGAGGTGTGAGTTTCGCAGTGTTATGAACTTTAGTTTCAATAATTATTCTAAACAAACTTTGAATAACTTAGGCATGTTTGAAGACAGTCAATTTTTTTTTTAATCGAATGAAGAATTCTCAAACTTGGGGAAAAAGAAGACTAGGTCACTGGTATCCTGAAGTTCATGGCATTACCTAATAAAATCTTGAGTCATGCTCCTTTTAATGAAGTTGAATTCATACCTATTCGGGATTAAGAACCCTATTCCAGCCAAGTGTTTTCATTCTGTATCAGATGCACATGTGGTGATGTCACACACAGGTGAAGATCAAATGTACAAATGATTGTCTTATGCGATAGCTGCTCGTAACATAGTGTACATGTGTTACACTAACTACTCGGACCATTCAGAAAGATGGAGATACTTAGGCAGCCATGTTTTGCCAAGAGGACTTGACACTGAGTTTGACCGATTCTGGTGACTGGCTAAGGAAGGGGATACTGACCCCCCAGCCTCAAACTTTGTTTATACATTTGTGCACTGACTCTGACTGACTTTCAGTCATGGATATAACTCTTCCTAACTCTCTGCATTTCAATTTCCTCATTTTCCCCCTCTCGCCAGCCTGACAAAGCCCAGCCAGTGCTCCCGTCTCCCACCTCCCTGAGGAGCCCCGGTAGCAGCTCCTACTTAGGCGCCATCAATGAAGCCATCAAGGAAGGCCTGAAGAACTGCAATGTGGAGGCGGGCCTGCAGGCCACCATCCAGGTCTTCATCACCAACTCAGCCAACGTGTTCCTGCTGGAGCCCGTCCCTAACAGCCCACCGCAGGCTATCAAGGATCAGGTCAGTGAAATCAAGGGCTGAATTCCATGAGGGTGTATAATCCTCCATTACTGCCAACAAATCCTGGCCTGGAATATTTCAAATCGGACGAACGGGAAAAAATTTGGAGACTAACCTCTTGGCCATGCTAATAGAGGGGTCCCAATATGACGCTTTTAGCGTTGATCTGCACACTTCCGCCTTGAAAACAAGGCTGTACGTGTCAGCTTCAATTCTTAATAGGATCAGACGATTGAAAGTAAGGAATCAAGACACAAAATATGTAAAGATATGTTAAATTCAGACTTTGAAGCTGCAAATGTTTGTGGAAGAGTCTTTCAGGATGACTCGACACGTTAAAAAAAAAAAAAATTAACGACAATTTTTCGCAAACTGATGTACCTGCAATGCTCGTGTATCTGCATGCGCAGTGGGTGTGGTTTAAACTGAAGTGGCGTCTCACGAACCGGATACTGCATGTACTGTGTCGACTCCGCGGGCGCGCATGTGATGAAGTTCAACACTGAGAGCCTTGGTTTCGATGCGGCCATGTGCAGATGGCGCTAATGTGAAATCCTACTTTACACTGCTTACATCCTGCTGCTGTAGATGTCCTACTGCATAGTACTACTGAAAGAGTCAACACTTCAAACTTTGCAATTGCATTTGCTGGATATTTCATTTCAAATAAAGTTTATGACAAATAAAAAAGAAAAATAGATGTTGGGCCAGTTTTTGGATGTTGGCGCTGATGAGAGACAGATAGTTATTTTTATGTGATCATAGCAAAAACTGGTTACCAGTCAAAATGCCGTGAGGGGTATGTTACCAGTGAAAGGTTTTGTGATGTCGGAAGTGTGCCAAAATTTGCTAAGCATGTGAAATGCAACTGGAAAATCCTCCAAAACTCTGCGATAGATTTTGAAGGATTAGGGTGAGGGTTGTGACAGAATTTTGGTCCTGATTCAAATATGAATATTGAGGTGTTCTATGATAATCATTCTCAAAGCTTAGTTGAGATTATTACTCAAAGTCAGAAATCTTTGTCATGGTTCTCTCCAGTATCATCAGATCCAAGGTCTTATTAACCATCGCCATTAGAAGGCTCCTGTGGATTCCAGAGAAGTTTTACTGAAACTCACCTGGCCCGAACGTAAAGACTTCACATTTTACTCTGCGCAGGTCGAAATATGCAAGCGTGTGCTGAAGCTGTACAGGCACGTCGTCATGAACGTCACCATGGAAACCAGGACGTGGGAGCAGCTCTTAATGGTGCTGCTGCGAGTGACAGAAGGCGTACTGGGAGGGGCACCCTCAAGGTCCAGGCTGAACCTCGGCCAGCAGTTAGCACAGATCCTGTTTCAGGTATGATCTCAGTCTATCAGCATTTGAAGTTACAAGCCTTCTATTCTGATCATAGGGTTACATGTACCGAGATAACCCTAAAAGCACCGGGGGGGGTCCCCGTCAACATTTCCTCCAATATCATCGTCGATGAAATGGAATGTGGTGTTCTCGCACAACACGCACTCTGGTGAGACAAGTTAGCCTAAAATCCATGCTTTTTCCATTGCGTGCTCAGTGTATGCTGGCTGACACAACTTAGGTTGTGAACTTCAAATGTCATATTGATTCATGGGATTGTCCAAAATAACCTGGATCTTTGAGAGTTGAGTTTATTCAATTTGTGCAGTTTGGGAGTTTGCATCTTATTGTAACAACTGCCGATGTTGTTACTTAAACTTTGTTGACTAGTCAAAATATAAATAAGAATGAAAGATAAATTGCTTCAAAGGAGGAGTGTGTTAAATTGTTGGAGTGTCACAAATTGAAATAACCCCAGTTAAGTACAACTAATGAAAAGCCGAGATTTACATGTATTCAAGGTTTGCTGTTCCCAACAAATAATGGAAATAACTGAAAGAAATGACATGTGACCAAGACAGTGATGCTCGATAGCATAGAATTGAAGTTTGGAAAAATGAATGAAAAACTTACAATATAAGTGACCTGTTTGAGTTTGTAGAATAGACAGCTGCGAAGCATATCTGTGTGGGATAAGTTTGTGCTATCTGGAACCATCCCACCAAAGTTGCAAAGGTGGTTCCATGGCTGTTCTCATTAATATCGCATGGCACAGCAGGGAACCAGGAGTGGGATGTTTTGTAACAATATAGACCACAACATGATCAATATCTGATACTGCTGTACATCAGCCACTGCCTTGGCCGATCAGGTTTGATCTCGTCAGATCTTAGGTGGTCGATTACGTCTTGACTTTTGAAGCCTGTAGGTCAAGATCACATGATCCACCAACAGCAAGGAAATGTGACCTTGAAACCGTGTCCATCAGAAGTATGTATGGACGCTGCAGCAGGCACATACATTCAGATTAGATATTGTGTAGCCTATAAATAGAGCAGCTATGTAGCCCCTGCCATCATCTCTGGACACCTCTCGAGGGAAAAGATTTTAAGTCTCCCCGTATGTGTTGCTTCCAGACTCTGATTGTGTCCTGGATCAAAGCCAATCTGAAGATCCGCGTCTCCAAAGACTTGTGGGATAGATTCTTGAATGTGCTGTCTTCACTGACCCACTGGGCGGAGCTAATCACGGAGTGGTCGGTAAGTTGAAAATCCTCAGATAATACTTTTTGAAAATATTTTTCACATCATATCAACAGTGCGCTCCAGCATTCTGTATGAAGGTAATGCAAAGCAAACTGAAAGCAAACAGCAATGCTTTATTCTTTTCTCCATTTCTCTCCGTCTCCATCTTGGAGATTACGAAATTTTGCTACTGGTAGTATCATGGATACTACCAGAAATTCAAGTCCATGAATATTTTATTTGTATTCGGTTGTTTATTTTCATTTAGTTATATTTTTCAGATTTATCTGCTCAGAGAAAAAGTGGAGTTTAAATACCCTGCTTGCTTTTATTTGTTTGAGGAATATAAAATAATAATATAAGAATTGCTTTTACAAAAGGCTGGAAGAAATTTGTCTCTGGATCCTGGAAGTCTACTGTAGTCAATATGTTTCAGCACTGCCTTTTTGCAATATGTCTCATCATGATGATTCGTCTTATTGCATTGACAGAAAACCATGGAGACACTGACCCGGGTCCTGGCCAAGCGCGTCTACGGCATGGACCTGAACAACCTGCCCCTGGACAAACTGCAGGACAACCGCAACAGGCGTCTGCGGGGTCCACGGGGGACAGCGGCCACCGCCGCCCCCCAGGCCGACCGCGACAGGGATGGCAGCAAGAAGCATGACCGTACCTTCTCCCGGGGCTGGAGCCGCTGTGACTCCAGCTCCCCGAAGGGCTCGGACGAGGCGGATGGGGCTGGAGGCAAGCACCGGGACCGAATCAGCACAGTGGGCAGCCGCGACGACCTGGACCGCCTGCGGCAGAAGATGGGTTACATGAGAGATGTGTCGTCCAAGGCAGAGGCAACCACCGTTCTTGCCAGCCTCAACAAATGTTAGTCAAACGGCCCCGCAGTTGAACGCGTTAGAGGAAGAAAGACCTGTCTCTACCCAAAGATGGTTTTTATATGTGCACTGAAGGACTCCAACTCAGATTTGGAGCTTTTGCCATCCATACAGTGAATAGAACATCTGATAAAAGATTACTTGGAGAGTGGAATCGGGCTCATATTTAACACACAAGGAAGCCTTTGATGTCAGTAACAAAATGGTGTGGGTCTCACTCATGTTGGCCAAGAATACCGCTCTCAGCCGTCCTTCCAGGCAATTCCTATCTTTTATTTTGCCAAATTGGACAAAACGATCTGGATGCTGTTATGGTACCCTTATGCTTTGGCACTCTCTTTAGTCACTGGGGCGTTCGGTTTCTTTAACTTCTGCTGCTTTTGTCCTGAGCTTGAATCTTACTTGGGCCGACAGGTTTTGGGGAGTCCAGCCTGGTTCTGCTCTCTGCAGAGTTTGTATTGCGGGATTGCCTCTCATTTCTGAAACATATTTCTTTATCCTCTGTCCAGATTAGCATGGACCAGACAGTTTATTACCTAGGAGGAATTTTAACCACTTGCTGCCGGGTGGTTTGAAAAATGCAGTGCACATAATCGGTACATTTCAAGATTTTGGGTTTTTAAAATTCTTCAAAAATTCATCATTTCAATAAATGGACGTTAACACCCACATGATTGACTGTTTGGTGGCTACTCTAATCTGACAGACAAAATCTATTGACACCTGTGTATTTCAGCCAGGCCTGCAGCCTTGTAAAAAGAGCCCAGATTGTATGGTGTTATGTAACTTTCTTTTGTTCACGAACCTGGTACAGTACGCTGCTGACCTCTTCTCAATAGAGGCCAGATTAGCATGCAGCGGTGCTGTGTGGCTCATCGCTGCGGTAGTGGAGCGCTTTTGTCCCCGGTGGTAATCCACTCACTCTAAACACCCCAAACCGTGGTATACTGTTTCAAAACAAGGCTGGATTATCTCCACTATTGAGAGTGAAAAAATGTTGGCAATGCCCAGCAGCCTGGTATTTTGTTCTGAGTATGGTCTTTTGTTACATGGCCCAGTTCCCTTTGTCCGATTTCGGAGACCCCGGCCACAGGTATAAAGCGTCCGTGTCCAGTACCGGAAACCCTGGCTGCAAGTGGTTAACTCCAGTTCCAAAGTATGACTAATAATTGTAACATAGAATCCAGTGGGACATTAACAATTCCATCCTCAAAAAAAAAAAAAAAATCCAGTAGTTTTCGAGTACCGAATTCTCTGCCAAATATTTAACCAGTTAGGAGGAACCAAAGCTGAAGCACATGGGCATGTTATGGTACATGCACAAAGGTAAGATTACACAGTAAACTGATGAGTTCAGACTGTCACTGTTTAATGAAAATTAAGTTTTCAGGAGGAAAGTACTCCAAAAGTACTCCGCCTAGTACTTTCTTAGCACTTGTCTCCTTAAAACTTTACTAAACTGGGAGCGTCTGAAGTCTTACGTTTATTTTGTAGCTTTACCTTTGTTCATCCGTGTATACGGTATTTTATTTACCATCAAATGCCTATGAATTCCAGCTTTATTCCCTCTTAGCCAGTTCAATATTTGGCGGAGAGCCTTGAGAAAAGTACTCGACTTCAACACTGAGAAACTCAACCTGGCAATCTTTTGTCCTGCAGTGCCTCTGAGCACTAGCACCTCCCAGCCCTCGCTGTACCATCAGCAGCCCCTGCAAATCATCTCGGCCAAGGACGATGCCTTGGGTAGCCTAACAAGAAGTAGCAGTGAGGGAAAACTAACCGAGGGAACGCACCGCTTTCAAGGTACTCAAGCGCACACTAGTAAGTTTGGACATGGCCACGAAAACTGTCTCATTTCGTAGGACCGCGGTGGAGAAAACTCCATGCATACTCAGCTGCAGGTCGTCTATTCAAAACTCATTCTGTACTGAATCATATGTTCTAAAATCACAGCTGCTTGCGGTTCATCTCGGTCTTATTCATTAAAGGACCAGAAATTAATCTTGCGATTGCACGCACTTGTGGAAGTATCCAAGCCTCTAAACTGTATAAAGAATAATGTCGGTGCGCACCTTTTTCACTATTTACAATGTCAGTAGTCTTCTGTTGTATTCGAGGCCATCGCAAGTCCTTTCACAAGTCTTCCACAAGGCCAGTCATAAGTAATAGGGGGAACAACGACAAAAGAATGCTTCTGGCACCAGTCATCTGAACAGCTTGTGAATTGGCTCAAGACTGAATGACTTGTGATGGCCTTACAGGGAATTGCAGGGACTTGTGATGGACTCGAATACAACACTGACGGCAAGAATAACTTTTATGAGTACACTAGAATGAGTCCTGTTGGACGCAATCCAAATCAACAAGACACTGCTGGAGAGAAGCAGCAAAAGTCTTATGTCAGAACTTGTGGATTCAACTCTGTGTTCTGAATTTTAACTCATTTTTGACTTCCAACGACGTCAGTGTTGGCAAAGAGTCTAAAGTGTGAAGATTTTTTTCCACATGCAATAGGATTAAGAAATGTAACTCACGGAAACATCCATGCATGAGGTTTGCTCATGGACAGGGCCATGCACTAATTCAGCAGGGGAACAATAAAAAGAGAAGTGATCCTGGCAGCAATCCTTATTCTTGCCAAAGATCGTATAGCGCTGAAGGCACAAGATGGATAACTCTGCCCAAAAGGTGTAATTACCATGGGCGCCATTTGAGCAAGCGATATGCCTGCGCGGTTTACGGTAATGCTTCGGCGCAGGCTCACCAGGTGCACGTGCCTGCTGCGGCGCCTGCGCCTATGCAGTAATGTGCATTGCGCAGGCGTATTGCTTGCTAAAATGGTGCCTTTGCGATTACAACGTTTTACGTGTGTTCACGGTGAAGTTCGCCATCTTGCGCCGCTACACGGCGCTATACGATCTTTGGTTCTTGCCGCTTTTGATTCTTCAGCAACTGTTGCACTGAATACCTACCTAGGGTGGCTTTGCTCGCGCATGTGTAGATTTGAAGCTATATTCAAACCCCAAAAGGTCCTAAACCCCTTGAAATTGCTATTCAGAGACTGAAAACTCATGTAAATGTGACAGAAGTGTATTTCATGGATTCCATTGAAATGAAATTCTGTTGTATTTGCCCTCTCAGTCCCAGTTGCCAGGCAAGCCTCTGCGCCCGAGCCTCAACCAGCCAGCGAGCCGGGAACGAGAGAGTCCCTGAACGAGAAGGCGATGTCCCTCCCCGAGGAGTACGACGTGATGGAGGTGAAGTCCCTGACCGATGAAAACGACGTCTTGGAGTTCAAGACCCTGCCAGAGGACAAGCTCTCCCTGGACGACAAGATCTCCCTGGAGGAGAAATCCATCAAACAGGAGGGGGCAGAATTCAAGACGCCGTCCGAAGACAACTCACAGGAAGACAAGATGTCCTTGGAGGAAAAAGCAAGCAAGAACGATGAATACAGATACGGTAAGTCTCCTAAACCCCAAGTGTTAAGGCAAACTATACCGATTGTTCATATGGGCATTGGAGTTTTGCACCACAATTCATTGAATTGTGGTGTTTGCTGCGATGTATGTTACTTCAAACCTGTCAGCTGGCACCCAGCAAGCTTGATTAGGGTGCTTGAGGTTGTTGATATGAGTCCCAGATGAGCAAGATTTTGTCGACAGCGACTGCTGTGATGATGAGTCCTATATGTCAGTGCAGCTAATGAAGATACCCTTTGAATGACCTAAAGTTTAGAAGTTATTTAAGAAACACATACCAGGCCTTTTTTTGCTAACACTAATCTGAGGAGACGATATTACTGCGGTGTCATCTCACTCGTACATGTATTCTCAAACTTGAGGCACGCATGCAGTTTGCAAGTTACGTCAACCTTTTGGTCAGAGAGGTATTCAATGCATAAGCCTACCACCTGTGTGCACTTAACAAAACAAGTTCCAGTGACGTTTGTTTACTCTGGTACGGCCGCAGTGAATTTATTCTGTATATAATTGCTGTGGGATATCAAACAGGAGAAAAAATGACAGCAGTTACTTCAATTCCGTCCTCAGTTTTTAAGAATGTCTTGAATCTCCCCAAATCATCCCACTGGCAGAAACCCGATAGTGCATCTTTGTACATCCACCTTCAAGGGGTTTTCAACCTCTTCCGTTTACTTCGTCAACTGTGCAAAATCACCCAAACCTTGAAGGATCTGGGAGGGTTAGAGCAGGTGGTTTTATTGGCAATGTCCCATACCCCGTCCCACAGAAGAGACCAAGATGGGTGAGTACCAGCTGAGCTACACCCAGACAGACACCGTCAGCATAGACAGCTCCGAGATCGCCACGCCTGACACCGCCCAGACCATACTGGACAACAACCGCCTGACGCCCACCAGTCTGACCGACATGATCGCCTCGGACATCATCACCCCGTCCCCGGCCAACCAGTCGCTGTCCAGTACCCCCTCACCGGGGACTGCCATCAATGGTGAGATCGTGGCCGGGAAGGGTTCGCACATCTATGAGCCAATCCGATTGGAGGAGCAGGACAAGCTTGACGAAGCCACATTTGAGACTGCTGGTGAGTACTTGAAATGAAGAGCATAGAGTGTTCAGTTTATTGGATATGAAATAAACTAACAATTGAAAAATTCACCTCATCAGATTTGATGACATACAAGTTCCTGAGGTGTAAATGTGTCTTGAAATTTTCAAGGTGATCGAAATATAGACAGCTTCAGTGACTTTCCAGAAAGTCAAGAGAAGGGTACTTTAGCTCATCCACGATAACCCCACTCTGTCTTCCCCGTTTCCCCCCCTGCCAGAGAGTGTCCAGAGCCCTGATGCCAGCATCATGTCTGGGGGCACTCGGCCCGGCTGGCAGCCCGACGTGGCCTTCGTGCTATGGAGACGCATCCTGGGCTGCCTGGGTGACGTCAATGACATCCAGATTGCCCGGCTGCACGCCATGGTCATGGAGTGTCTGTGGACCACTTGGCAGCTGCTGGCAAAGGTAAGGGGAGGAAGTGGACCGTTTACATGCTGCATTTGACTCGGACGAATAGACCTTGTTCATAGCCCAAGTACATACACCTTTCCCAGTCTTTGTCCAAATGATCTGGTTGTAAAATGCTCACATGGAAGCTGTCATGTAGTGGCTCATTCTTTTCCTATGGGCTCTTAGCCTCTGTTCAACCGACGAAAGGGTGCTTCTGCTCAGGGCAGATAGGCTCGTTTGCGTTGTTTCCACCCAGAGCCAAGTAATTTGGACGTAGTCTCAGTAGACCGATCCAGTTACCCCCGGCGCCCCTGCTTACGTGGGTAGTATTAACGGTACCCCTCTCCAGTGCCACACACCATGTTCCAGCCAAGTGCATCAAATATGCATGCATGCATGCACGTCAGACTTTTGTGCATGCATGTCAGGCACACATCACAGCTGTGATTGGTCGAAAGGGTTAAATGAATCAGTCTGTAGTGCAGCGTGGCCAATTAATAACTGGTGCTGATTGGTTGAGATACCACTGCTTGTTCTGTTCTTTTGTATCCACAGATCAGGGACAACCTTGGTGTGAGTTCCGACAACCAGAATACCCCACCACCACCTGAATACATTCCACCTCTCAGGATTCTCTCTTCTTGGCTCTTTAAGGTGACAGCTCAGTTTGTTTCTGATCCATCAACAGAAGCACTAACAGAATCTCATAAATTGCTGTAACGTTAGCAATGGTTCTCTCAAGGGTTGCGCTTTGCGTTCTTCCCATCTCAGTATCAAAAATGGATAGTATTTTTTCTCTTGCACTAAAATTGTTTTGCCTCGTGACTCTTTTAGAAGTGGTCAAAAATGAATGTTGAGAATTTCTGTGTGTTTGTGTAGTTGCGAGGTAGCATTGAGAAAAGACACAGGCAAGTTATGTATTGGTTTTGTCAGTTCAATAGTAATTATAGAATGTATATACCTGTTGTTTATTTTTGATTGCATTCTTGGTAAGTAAAAACTCATTTATAGTTAATTCTGCTTGTTATGTTACTGATTGATCCTCAGGGAATGATGTAAAAGCTAGCTGAAATTTACCCACACATTTTAGATATTTAGGCAGTCTTACATTGATTTTTTTTCCAGACTAAATCACTTTTGATTAATCACAAGACTTCAGGGCAAGCTCTGGCAGAGACTTGTAAAGGATGCCCACAAAGACAATGGCACAAAGACACCAGACAAGTCCATAGGTGAATATTGGCGACCTAACGCTTGCCCTGAATCATGTGACGCTGCAAATGCTGACTTTGCAACTCTGGTTCTTCATGCACATGTTGGCACAATTTTCTTCCTTCACAGGCTGTGCATTTATCAGATCGTTACCAGCAAGGTAGGCTGTCGGCCTACAAACTCCTATGTGCAATGACGACGAGGAAACAAGACCACCCTTTACCCAGGGACCATCTGACCCACTTCTATAGGGTGCTGCACTACGGCCTGGTCGGAATGGACCAGGTGAGTTTTAGGAAGCACCCAGAAATCCTCTGTTGAATTCCTCTGATTAAAAGGCTGTTGTTGCAAACGAGCCACTTCAAGACAGGTGGCGTCTGTGTAACTATAGTTCTAAGGACGTGGTTACGTCATTGGGAATGCCATCCCGTTGCATCAAGGTTCCTCATGGGTACCCTTGACTACAAAAGGAAAATTATGTCAAATAGTAATATTGCCCTGGGAAAAAGTCTCCTGAAAATTCTGATTTGTGCCGGATCTGACTTAAAATTTAAGATTTTCCTTCTGGGCCTCACTGCAAAATCTGTGACCATGTTGTATTGGGATGCGGTGTGTATGACGCATAATTCCTCCTACAGGCACTGACAGCAGTACCTGCTGCTTTGTGAAATTTCAAGCTGGTCGCCTATCCCTGAATGCTCTGTGGTCAAGTGATTAGGACATCTGTTCTCATGAGCAGGGGGTCATGGGTTTGAGTCCCAGTGCAGTGCTTATTACGGATCTCAAACCGAAAATCAAAAACTAACTTAATCCTTTGATGATTATTTCTTCCTGTGCCTGCCAGGAGGTGATCAACACCATCATTCAGTACAGCGCTCCGGATTTCTTCTCCTGCGGCCTCCCTGGGTCAACCCTGCTCATCTTAGATTACATCCAAGCTGCCAACATGATTGCATCCCACCACAACCTAGACGTATGTTGAACAGGCCCCAAAGTATCTGTCCGGTTGTTCAAAGACCACAAGCACATCATGCAGGATTGCAGTGTGATCATTTACATTCCCACCTTACATCTAACAAAACTCTTCATGAGTTGCAGATTTTATGGAGTCCGAAAATGATATCTGATCAGTGGCTTTCACAGTTACCGAGGATTTCATGCTCAAGATTGCACTGGGCAGTCAAAATGGGACTAACCTCATAGCGTTGCATCACGAAGCCAAAGTTCCTTTCATCTGGGAGATTGTGAGCAGTATGGGTAATCCAAAACATGCTGAACTCACCAGTTCCTGAGTACATGCTACTTAGCACCTCTTATGACTTAATAGATTAGCAGAGTCTTTCTGTCTGAATGAACACCTTTTTTTTCTGCCAGCCATACGCATTTACAGGATAGTGTTCTCAGCAAAATTTGGGGCATGTTGAATTTAACATCGGTACTTTACCAAGTTTGAAGTATTAGTGGGGAAAGTCATGCCTTGTCTAGGCATTCAGCTCATCTGAAATAATGTAGCATTTATCTTTTCAGTGTGCGGGCTGTCCGTGCAGAGATACCCAATGGGACTCGGTGCTGAATTTGTTGTGTGCCTGGCAGAAGGTCGTAAGCGTGCTTACGCCCTCTTGCCCGGAAGCATGATCACAGTAGAAAATGTTCTGGTAAAAGGGTGTACACTCTCTGTATTTAGTAAAAACGGATAAAATTGACTACAAAATCAACACAGGCTGTGCAAAAAGCAACCTTTGAACAACTTACCAAACGACTTGGGAAATTTTTTGTTACTAGTTGCAAAGAAATCTTCATATTTCATCAAAATAAAACAGTTGCAGGCATACATCCTTTTGCCAGGAAAATCTTTTTTTTTGCAGCGATTATGCTTCATGGCAAAAGTTCGTAACCGTTTACGATCTTCTTCCAGGCACCCGATGAATTGTTCTCATTCCGCTGTCCTCAACGCTTGTTTCTCCTCTCCTCTGTTTTTCTTGTCCGCAGGCACCGAGGATAGAAGCGTTATCCCTGCTAGGCTCCTTGGTCTGTTTCCCCAATCTCTTCTGCAATATCACCGTGCTACAGCCATCACCCAAAGATATCAGCACCATGCAATGCAAGGATGTCAAGGTACAGTGCCAGGCTGTCGTTGCAGATTGCAGTGGTGTTATGTAATAAAAGAGACCCACAGACAGGCTTGCGTGTTCGGCACCAGTGCATTTCAGACCCGCCGTTGGAGCAGTGTTGCAGGTTTGACCAGTCTGAAGGTCCATTTGCTTTAGCATGAGTGCGTGTGGAGTCCTCCGGCATCCATGGACCATGGCGAGGGCTTCTAGCGGGTATCGCTCCAAACATTGTGATGAAGTTTGTTTGTCACGAAAAATCCGTGTTTTCAACTAAAACTAACACTGCATCTGGAACAAGCATGCTATCAGCAGGTGGTTAACCACTTGCTTCTGGGGTTTCCGGAACCGGGCACCTTGGGTTTGTATTCATAAGTGGGGTAACCGAAATCGGACAAAAGAGCTGGGCTATGTATGAAAGACCATACTCAGAACAAAAGACCCAGCTGCTGGGACTTGCTTTCATTTTTCAGTCGGCATTAGCAGAGGTAATCCATCATTGTTTTGAAACAGTATACCACTGTTTGTGGTATTCAGTCCCAGTGGATTATCAGCGTTGACAAAAGTGCTTCAGTGCTTCAGTGATGAGGGATACAGTAACGCTGCACGCCAATATGGTCGCATTTGAAAAGACGCCACTGGCATTCAGCAACGCATTGGATCAATTTGGGAACAAAGAAAATTACACAACACCGCACAATCTGGGTTCTCTTGACAAGGCAGCAGGCCTGGCTGACATGCTTGGGTGTCAACAGAGGTTGCCTGTCATATTAAGAGTAGCCACCAGACAGTCATTGGTGTGGGTGTAAACGTCTAGTAAATGAAGTTATGAATTTTTGAAGAATTTTGAAAACGGAAAATCTTGAAAATGCCCTGGGAACTCATTTCGCGCATGCAATTTTCACTTGGCAGGAAGTGGTTAAAAGACCTTTATTTCATGTCCATGTTGTGCGTAGGCTTCACTCTGCACTTCCGTTTTACCAGATTTTTTTAACACCCACAGCTGCATATGTTACAGCAAGCCTTGTGCCCTCTGCCTAAAAGTTTTCGATAAACAATCCATCCTGTCTTGCAGGACCACCTGATCAAGGTGTTGATCAAATGCAGTCGCAAAGAGCCAATGTGTGAAGCTCGCTGTATCGCCCTCTGCAGTCTGGGCATCTTCCTGTATGAGGAGATGGCTCATGTTACATTCCATCCCCGGTCCAGGGAAGCCATCAGTGTACTTCTTGCCAGTCTAAAGGTATTACGGATTGGTAGTACCCCCTCTCCCTTCCCTGAGTTGCAGTCACAAAGCTTGTGGAATATTGTGGTCTTGTATAGTCACTTTTGCCTGTACATCTCACAGACTGGAACTTAACGCTGATGTTGGTATTATATATGAGTTTGGCCTGCATCAATACATCGTGCAGTGCGTTACTTAGAGGTTACCATGGAGATGCTGTTTCTTTACAACTCACGGAGGAAGTTAACATCAACCTTGGCACATGAGAACCACGCAATTCCCAAATGGCTCACTGAGTTACATTTGTCATTAAGGAGCTAAATCAATCACAGACAAATAATTTTCATCCACACTTGAATAGTTTCTCTTGCTGTAACTACTCCAGGGTTGACTTCTTTTCAGAACCCTGTCATGCCAGCCTACCTTGCTGACTCTTTATCGTCGTCATTCACCTCCATGTTGTCTGATTTCTGATAGTTTCAGAGTCGAATGGTTGCCCAGGTAGCGTGTGATATGCTCTTGCTCCTGGCAGACCACGCAGAGATGATGAGAAGACATAACAATGAAGCACCCAAGAAGATCATTGAGGTCAGTAGAGTGTTGGCCAAAAAAACAAGCAGCTTAAGCCTGTCAGAATGGTTTGGTTGAAATTTTTGAACAGTCTTCCCTAAATTTACACTTTGTGCCGTAATTCATGGTCATGCGTTTTTAGTGGCATGTGAAGGTTAATGCATGCTTCAACTTATCCAAAATGGACTAACATGACATTGACAGTTGTAGAGTTCAGGTGACTTTGGCTCTTATCCACATTATTTGGATTTTCTCTTAGATTTAGTATTTTTTAATAATTACTTCAAGCTTTTTTCTTTCATGGGCATCAGTATGACTCAGTTTTTTCTCTCATACTTTTAGGTTATAGCGATGACAATTACCAGTTTGCTCTCCAATGCCGAGTTTGCCGAAAATGAAGACAACAAAAAGGTGTGTTAGAATACAGAAGCCAGAACAAGGTGTACGTTGATTGTTACTTAACAATTACCACACGCACGGGGGTCGGCAGGAGTGCTGTCCTCTGTCATGACGGGCATGACACCACAGAGTTGATTCAGTTGTTGTTCACTGTCAAACTGATGCCACTGACTGGTGTTTGTTTGTCTAATAGTTGGTTGTCTCCATGCTCTTCTGCCTCTTGGAGTGGTGCATGGCAGTCCCTTTGACTGCTCTCCTAGAGGTCAGCGAAGGACGCTCTAAGAAAGATGCCAAGATTCTCCTGGAAACAGTTTTCAAGGTAAGTCTGAAACAGTTTTCGAGGTAAGTCTGAAACAGTTTTCAAGGTAAGTCTGAAACAGTTTTCAAGGTAAGTCTGAAACAGTTTTCAAGGTAAGTCTGAAACAGTTTTCAAGGTAAGTCTGAAACAGTTTTCAAGGTAAGTCTGAAACAGTTTTCAAGGTAAGTCTGAAACTCGAAGTAATTTGGAGGACAGAAATCTCTTTCTTGCCTCACGAACACTTTGCATGTGAACCACGAAGATGATCTTCTCATGTTCATGAGTTCACTTTTCGCACCATAGATGACGGTGAATATTTCATTTTCTCAAACCAGGTTCTTCAGAATGCCGCAGAAGGTGTCTCAACCAATCAGAGGACAAGCGTCAATTTTTCGGAGCTCGCCTCGGCCGACTACGACCCGCACGTCAGTCTGGAGACTGTGAGAGATGGCCACTCCTTTGGCGGAAAGAGCCCCTCCCAACTGGAACCTCTGGACCAGGTGTTTGAAGATGGTGAGTTGTCTTGTGTGACAAGTGCCGATCTTAATGTTGACTGCATTACTTAAATAGTCATTCTAGATGGTGTAAGTCAGAGTGTTTGAAATTCAAATGTACAAATTAAACTTCCTGACTAATCTTGATTGTTGTTCAGCCCGTCTCTGTTCTACTTACAAGTTCTACCAAAATCTACCTTTAGAGGATAATGAATCGTGAAATTTGCAGACAATTGGAGAGTTAATGCTGAAGTCTAAAAGTAACTATTGTGAAAATCCTGATCGTCCTCGTCTGAGTTGTTCTTCGTGCCCAGCAGGTCCTAAATGCTGTGTTCATTGTGTTATTGCAGCCGAGATGCAGTCTGTTCAATTCAGCGTGCCCTCAAGCAAGGTTGTCAGGCTGGCTGCAAAGACGGTATGTGCTTGTTGCACCATTCTGGCCAACAGGAAACCATTGCAATGCTCCATTGTTTTCCAAAGTGTAATCGTAATGCTGTTCTTGGTGAGGATCAAAGGCCGAAGAGAAATAACTTAGCCCCCAAAATGATTTCTAACCCAACAAACTAATTTTTGTGGGTTCTTTTTTAGTGGTTATAGGGACATGAACTTTGTAATTCTGTCCTACCCTCAAACAGATGTGTTCCTTGGTAAGTCAAGAGGTGTTTATTTCAAGTGATTGGCAGTTGCAACAAATGCCATAAGACTGTATCTCTGATGGAAGATAGTCGAAAATATCTGTTCTGTCAGAGTAGGTTGCAGTTCGGTTACCCATGCTATCTGCATTGTCTTACAAAGTGTGTGGTTTTTATCCTTCATCGTTCAGGTGATGTGTCATCTTATCAACCATCTCAGTCACTTCCCCCTTGGGGGTGGGCCAGCCCTCATCACTTCCCTCGCCAATGAGCTCGACGACCTGTCATTCAACGGCGACCCCGACGAAACCTCCTCGGCGCTCTTCAATTCGCCCAACGTCCAGTTCTTCATCTTCAATAATTCGTCACTCATATCGTTTGCACAGCTGTCGGATGAGGTACGCATGTCATAAAGGCATGTCTTAGTGCTAACACACTCTACATACACCGCCCTGTTTTTCAGTCTTGAAAAGGCAGGCTGTGTTTTCCCTACAGCACCCTCCACACTGGAGAAACTGCTTGAACCAAAATTGATTATGCATGAGCTTGGGCGCAAACTTCCACCAGCGTGACTTACTGTTTTCCCCTGAATTTGTCACCTTTGATGTCTTATGCCTTGATGCTAGTTTAAGTCTCCGCACAGTATGCAGTTGTATAAATGCTCTGAGCGCCACCTGCTCTGAGTGCCACCTGCTCTGAGCGCCAGTCAAATTGACTCTCAAATGTTGTGAAATTAGCTTCTTGGTAAAGAGATTTAGTGCATGTTTCCACCAGTTTCTTTGTACCTGTCATTTCGTCCCATTTACTCCAAAGGTATCTGCTTTGGTTTATAAACCCTTGCAGCCCATTTTTTGGCTTCTGTCTTGTCTTAGATTTCATTTGCCTTTATCTCATTCTTTTATTCCAAATTAAATGCCATTGAACAAGACGAGCGCCACAGAAAGTCTTGTGATGCTTAATTTCTCCCTCTTTCTTGGCATCCAGTTTTCCATCTGTTGCTGAAGTCATTAATGATGATGCCAATTTCTGGGTTTTTTTCTAGGAGCTTGCTCCTGACTTGAGCGGTAGCCTGACCACGGCCAATTCCCACGCTCGCATCGTCGTTCGTAACGTAGGAGGCAAGTTTGTGTGGGACACCAGTATCCTGTATGGCCCAGGAGAGAGCAGAGTACAGAGAGTGCCAGGTCAGTACATGGGCGTCGCCGGAAAGTAGCAGATGGAAGGGGGAAGCAAACAGACAAAGAGGGTGGATGTTCAGGTGCTTTCATCCAGGTCAAGGTTTCTCATCCCTTACCTTTTCTCCCCATTCTCCCTCTTCCCAATGGGTTTTTTTTTTCCTTTCATTTTTTTTAGATGAGGGGACAGCATCCCCCTTTCCCCCTCACAGTGTTCATGGCGCAGTACGGCCGATGGATTGGTTGTATCCGATACTTGCCCAAAGTATATTACTTGTCTTTAGTGCTCTGCCTTGTTTTATTTTTGTTCAAATTCAGATCCTTTAAATTTAGCTCTCTGTACTTTGTTGTTCATTTGTTGACTCAAATGATTCGATTTTCCACTAAGCTTCTCGTGGAAGCTGATTGGATGTGCAACCTCAAACTCGAACATATTTCAACCTGGCTTCTTTGCAAGTTTTTGCAAGGACAGGAACAAATGGAATCTGTCTAGGGTTTTTGTATAATGTTAATTAATGCTCTGTATGGTTTAAGGGGGGGTTTTCCAGTAGTTCCAATCCTCTGACTACATTTGCCATGTTTGTGCATGGAGGCAGCAGAAGACCTAACATTTAGATTGAGTCTGGATTTTCCCATCGGAGGGATTTGGAACGTGAAATAACTCAAAACTGCTTGAGGATATCCCATTGAAGAGAATATGAAATTTGTAAAGCATGCAGGAATCAGCACTGGGACATCACAGCGCAGAGTTGATATCAAATTCACAAGGACTGGAAACTATCTCTTGCACGGAAAATATCCCCTGTTCACAATTGCGATCAGACCTTTTGGATTAAAAGGGTAATAGTGCCGTTATTCCTTAAAGTGCAATTACTGTAGCATGTTCTGTTTTGTTTCTGTGAACAGAACCACAGCGCAGACCTAGCCAGAGCAACAGTGTGTTTCAATACACCACCTCCACTAAGAGCAAGTCCCCAGTCTACAGAATACTCAACAAGTCTGTCAGCCGCCTACCATCTTGGATTGATGTGGATGACTCCCTTGATGTCTTGGATGAGGTATGTGCCTTTTTTGGGGGGGGGGGCTTTTGCGGTTGGTCAGAGAATCCTTTCTACAAAAATGCAACTCAACAAAAGCTCAACATAAATGTGTTAACCAAACCAACTCATGAGGCCAGAAGCAGGTGCATTTTGTACTGATTGAGTGTTCTCAGAAACTTTCCACATCTTAGAACTCTGTAATGCAGTTACAACCATTTTCAACCTTCGTACGTCCGCCCTAATATAACACTTCTAGTGTGCACTTGCAGATTTACGTGTTAGTAAATCAGCACCCTCTCTCCCGGTTCTAACAGCCATGTTTTGTTTCTGTGAATATTAAAGCGGTGTTGGATCTGACAAGATTATATATTTCCTCACTAGCAATATCATTTGAACTAGTGTCAAATCCATCCAAACTGAGGAAACCAGCATTGGTAGATATTGTTTGTGGCTTGAGAGCTGGGCAGGTGTTCTGACAGCATCGGGAGACTGCAAATTATATATCTTGCAGTTGGAACGGCAGTAGGCACTGAAATTCCTTGCAGGTTCTGTCCTTGCCAAAGTTCTGATCGTTGTTCTCAAGATGTACAGCTCCGCATGCTTGAATCTGTTGCTACATGGAAGAGGTCTTGTGGCACTGCTTTTATTCCTTCATCCAGTGAGTTCAATTTCGAATCTCTCTCTCTCATATATGCTACAGCTCCAGCAGTTCATTGGCTTCACCAGTCCGGAGTGCCTGCTGAATCCAGGCGTGCCCCTCAACTTGGTCTCCCCAGCTCCTGAGGAGATTCCCCAGGAGCTTGAGAGCAGTGCCATTGCCTCCCTGAAGAAGCAGAACAGCAGTGAGGAGGCTTACGTCAGTAAGCATGGAGAGGACTACAGGTACCAGACCCTTGATGTTGTGCAAGCCAATGGGGATTTGGGGCTTTGTCTGAATCATTTGGCTAGTGGCTATGACTTGATGTAATATGTATGCCTATGTTGTTCACTGGTTAGAAGCTATAGCCATTTTCAATATGGGAGATTCACCATACAGCAAGAATTTGCCATAGAAAGTGTCTTTAGGGTAGCAGTTTTTGATCCTTCTCTCTATTGCATGGATTGTCCCAATCTATCAAAAGTTAAGGGATCGGCTTAATTACTGAATTACTATCAGTTTGTGAGGTAGAAAGACTGCCTAATTTTTACGCTGGATATCATGCACATATGATTGTAAAGTAGCCTCAGTTTAACCTGTACAATATGCATCAGTTTTGGTGGGGCAGAAAGTAGACGATTTTTGCAAGCATTCACAGAGATAGTCAGGTGAGGGTTTATATGTGGACCAAAAGAATGGTTACTGATGGTGGTTTTTTTTTCTGTTGTTCAATTCCATTTAGTATGGTGACGGAGCCACTGATCCAGACCCCACACCAGGAGCCTACCTCACCGTTCAACATGTGCCGTCAGTTACTAGACCAGCTGGGTGTCATGACATGGGATAGGAGGTAGGGCTGTTATCCTTAGCATTTGTGAACCGGTCAGAAGCAAAATGCAAAACCTGGCTTTTTCTCTCTTTTTTGAATTTTGAAGTGTTGATGAAATCTGTGAAGCATTTGTAAGCAAACAACATCATGATCACCAGTGGAAACACATTAATAAGTTTGAGTTTCAGAAATTCACGCCAGCTGGGATCTTTGACCCTTGAGAATATTTACAACTCTAGCACTATGATCTACAATGATTTGATTTTTACCTGGGCCTGACTTTGATTTGTCAATCACAGATCCCAAATCAACGTGGTGAAGAAGAATGATCGTTTGTTGAGAGAACTCAAAAATCTGGATTCCAGACAATGGTGAGACATCCAAGGGGCTTTTTATTTTTATTCCACTTCTGTTTGCTTCTGTGGAGAGCAAGATATCAAAGTGATTTTTGAAAAACTTTGTGAAAGGTTGACAGCAGTGTCTGGTTATTTTGACATAAATTTAAATTTGTTTATCATTTCAGTTCTGATTTCATGCCGTTTGTAGTTTGGTTCGTTTTCTTGCCAAGTGTCTGTATGGGAAATATTAACATAGTTTATTTGTTTCAAATTTCTGCAGTCGCGAGACGCATAAGATAGCCGTTCTTTACGTTGCCGAAGGTCAGGAAGACAAGATGTCGGTGCTGGGGAATGATCGTGGAAGCCAGGCGTTTGAGAACTTTATTGCAGGACTAGCCTGGGAGGTAAGACACTAGAGTTTTTATGAACACTTTGTAGCCATTATGTAAGAATAAAACCAATTTCAAATTCTTTTTTAAAATTAAAATTTGTCCTTGTGATTAAAGTTATTAATTAAAAGATAAAAACTAGAAAAATTTTTTCTTGTTTACCTTAATAGTTTAGTGTTTGTTACACATCCTGTCTGATTGCGTTTCAGTTGCCATTTTCCAAGTTGGCAGCATTGCTAAATTGCGTCGGCGGGAGTGGTGTCTATTTCCCCCTCCCACTGTTTCACCAGGAGTAAAATCTTAGCTTGTTTATATTAAATCTGACTGTGGACACCAGATTGCAAAAGCATGACATCTTTACCTTTTGTTTTGTTCGTTGACTTCAGGTTGACCTTTCAACTCATCAAGGCTTCCTGGGTGGTCTGCAGCGTAATAAGAGCACAGGGGAGACGGCGCCCTACTACGCCACCTCTACCGTGGAGGTCATCTTCCATGTGTCCACCCGCATGCCCTCTGAAAACAACCTGTTGCACAAGGTAAAACTGGAGACGGCGCCTGCATTCACTAAAACTATCCCAATGACATGCTGAGATCGTGTGTGTTAAACATGGACTTGCAGTTCGGGCTTTAGTTTGGTGTAGTTTTGTCGAATGTTGCTGGACTTGGTTTTGGTTTAGTTTTACTGAGAGTGAACTGTGTTCAGTATTCTGCCTCAGATTAGTAGTTGCTAGTGTCAGATATCTAATAACCCAATGTATAAGTGCTGTGTATCATATCATTGCCTTTGAAATGTTGTTTGACTATCACAAACCAAAAAAGGAGACTCTCTTCACCGTTATTATAGTGGAGACGTCACAAGATCATTCACAAGACCAGTCACAAGTAAGGGAGTGAACAATGATTAAGTTATGATTTTGTTGCAGTTCATTTGAATTCAGACTTGAGGTCTTTTGCTGGTCTTATGATGGTCTTATGATGGTCTTATGCTGGTCTTATGCTGGTCTTATGCTGGTCTTATGATGGTCTTATGATGGTCTTAATAGGTCTCAACTACGACACTGTCCTTCACATGGTGGTCTTCAACAGTTGACAATATTAGTGTACTTTGCTCTTGATTACTGGAAATTCTAGTTCTATCTTCATAGGTACTCATTTTGCTTTCCCGTAGAAATATGCCTAGTATTGATTTTTGGCACATGTCAAGTACTTGTGCTCCCAATTGATCCTATCAGTGTGATGTAATATAATCAAACCCATCATGTGGTCTTTGTAGATCCTGGTAGAGCCCAGTCTTCATGTAACCCTCCCCCCCAAGTAAAACTACAAAGAATGTTTTCCAATATGACAGAGGATTTGGGGATTCAAGCAGGTTCCTGTTAGGGCCGGGGACCATTTAGACCCGGTTTGAAAAGGGCCCCCCGGTAATCTCGCCCGGTTGCAAAAACCCCTTTCACACCGGCCTGGCTACCGGCCTGGGATGCTGGACTGGTTGTTGATCTCGAAGTTCTTCATCCTGGGGTCTATTGTTTGCAAGTACTGGTACATGTAATCTATCCCAGAAGGAACCTGCTTGTGGTTTTTAATCCTTCAGCTCTATACAATGTTTACACTTATCCGCTTAGACCCCTATTCATCTGTGCAAGCATGTTGGGGGAAGCCTTTCATCAGGGACTTTGAAATGCCAATGTGCAGACAGGCCTTATACCGGCCTGGAGTAGGCTGAATACCGGGCAGGCATTATACCGGGTGGGCTACCGGGGGGGGCCCTTTTCAAACCGGGTCTAAATGGTCGCCGTCCCTTATAAATGTCTTGGAAGGATGTAGATTTATAGATAAAAAGTTTGAGCTTGAAAATGAAATGATCATTGTTAAAGTGATGATGTTTAACCATATGCTGCTGGGGAACCCGGTTTCAGGTACCTTGGGTTTGTTCGCATAGCCGGGGTGCCCGAAATCGGACAAAAGAGCTGGGCATTGTAACTAAAGACCATACTCAGAATAAAAGACCCGCCGCTGGGAATTGCCATCATTTTTCAGTTGCATTTATCGGAGGAAATCCGTCATTGTTTTGAAACAGTATAACACTGTTTTCGGCATAGCGCACCCACAGATTATCAGTGGGGACAAAAGTGCTCCAGCTCCCCATCGATGTGCGATACAGTACTGGTGCACGCTAATCCAGCTGTGTTTGAAAAGATGCCACTGGTATTCACTGGGAACAAAGGAAATTACGCAACACCTCACAATTCTGGGCTCTCTACTGGGCAGCAGGCCTGGCTGAAATACTCGGGCGTCAGTGGGGGTTGCCTGTCGGATTAGAGTAGCCACCAGACAGTCATTCATGTGGGTGTAAACGTCCATTAAATGAAATTGTGAATTTTTGAAGAATTTTGAAAACAGAAAATTGTCCTTATATAGGCACTGCATTTGTAAAAGCACTCGTCAGGAAATGGTTAATGTCGTGAGTCATTTTGCTTGCCGCCTCTGAAACAGGAGATTATATTTCAGTAATTGGTTGTTTGCTGTGTCCTTTTTTTTTTTTCAACTGAAGATGCGTCACCTTGGCAACGACGAGGTACACATCGTCTGGTCGGAACACACCAGGGATTACCGGCGGGGGATCATCGCCACCGAGTTTGGCGATGTCATCATTGTCATCTATCCCCTAGAGAACCAACTGTTCAGGATACAGATACAGAGAAAGCCAGAGGTAGGTCAAGATAACACTTAGTGGATTATTTTAGGGTGGCTTTTATTGTCACTGTCACTGAGAAATCATCTGTGTCAGAAAAGATAACGATCGTTGCACTGAGGGAAATCTGCTCTGTTCCTCTGATCAGCTTGGTTGATGATCCGACCGATCTTTAGTGCTTCCAGATTTTGAAATGGGTTGATTCTTATAATGGTTTTGTCTGTCTCAGTGAGCTGGAAATGCCCCCCAGCATTTAATGAGCCTTGGAAATAATGTGTCATTATATCCCCATGCATGGGCCCTTTGTCCCTTTGTTTTTGTGATTTAGGCTTGTGAAAAGTGTTGCTTTCATAATATAAACAGTCGACTCTCAGTAATACGAGCTCAGGTAAGACGAGACTCCGGTTTAGACGAGTATATTTTGCCAGTCCCGACTGAGCTGTGCACATCCCTATGAGGGAAAAAATTCATAATACAAGCTTGGGTGTTGCGAGATTTCGGTTAGGATGAGCATTTTTTGCGCACCGGCTGAGTGCAAATCTCTTGTTATCTGTCCATTTAGCACGAGCTTTTTTGAAAGCAACTTGTCGATCAGCCAGTCCATTCAATTTTGAAAGGTGATTTTGTAATTTGTTTGTCTACAGTAGTAAAGCACTGTGGTTTTCCCTCACCGAATCAAGCCGTTTGTGTCCGGTGCAGCAAGAGAGACAAACAGTGGGCATTTGACCCAACAAAGAAGTTCTTTGTGGCGGCTCTCGTACCACCTGAACACAAGCGAGTGCCGCCAAAAGCGCTACGATATTTAGGAGAGTGGTGAACAAAACAAATCTTTCGTTTGATTCCCCCGTCCCAAAAAAGTCCCCAAGATCAAAGTCCCGCTAGGAAACTAGAAAAAATTGTTACCCGCTCCCCACCGTAACATGAAAATTTTACCCCATCCGATTTTGAAATTTCTGCAAAGTCTCAATTTAAGAAAATCATTACTAAACCTTGGTTTTCAGTCCAAAAATGTGAAAGAAAATAACCTTCACAAGTTTTGAAGAAAAAAGTGCATCCCGGCTAATAATTTGTCACCACACCCCCACACCTTTCCAAAGTAAAATGTGATATTCGCCCTCTAATGTCCACACCACCAATAGCTGGTTTTCACCCATTTTTATGTGCAACAAGTGCAGCTCTGGTGTTGGTTACCAACTGAAATGCTAATGTTCTTACGTTACATGTGTGCGTGTGGATCTCATCGCGGCTGCAGGGGACGTGTGATACGGCATCCCTTTGGGCCGACTCGACATGACTGGTGGAAAGTCCTCTCCCTCCATTCTGACATTTCAGAATAATTCTTTATTACAAGTCTTTGTTCATTAAACTGTACACATACATCTCACTTTCATAAACAAACTTTTAAAAATCAAATTTAAACAACAAGTCATGCATTGGTCCTACTTGTATGCTGTACCCTTTACCTACGGTTGATTGGTGATACATATGTCAAGCGGAACGGCAGTTTTCACATAAGATTAGGTCCGGATAATACGAACTAAGTTTGTAAGTCCCAAGGCCCTTGTAATAATCACTTCCTGCCGGGTGGAATTTGTATATGCGGGATGAGTTGCCGAGCAATTTTCAAGATTTTCCACATTTAAGTTTAATTCTTTAACAATTCATTACTTCATTTACTGGACGATAACACCCACACAAATGACTGTCTGGTGGCTACTCTAATCTGACAAGCACCCTCATTGAAGCCCGAGTATTGCAGCCAGGCCTGCCGTCCAGTAAAGAGAGTCCATATTGTGAGGTGTTGCATAATTTCCTTTGTTTCCAAAATTAGCCCAGTGCGTTGCTGAATGGCCGTGGTGTCTTTTCAAATGCGGCCAGATTAACATGGAGTGTGGTGCTGGAGCACTTTTGTCCCCGCTGATAATCCACGGGCTCTGAATGCCACAAACAGTGGTATACTGTTTCAAAACAATGACGTATTACCTCTGCTAATGCCAACTGAAAAATGATGGCAATTCCCAGCAGCTCAGTCTTTTGTTTCGAGTACGGTCTTTTGTTACGAGGCCCAGCTGCTTTGTCTGATTTCAGGCACCCCAGCTATGCGTATAAAGCCGATGTCTCCAGTACTAGGCATCCCATAGGCAAGTGGTTAACGAGAGTCGACTGTATCTAGATATCTGTGCCGAAAATAATTTGCACAAATATAAATTCAAGTTTTATTTTTTATTCGTCTCCTGAATCCCATTTCCTTTTACTTCCCATTTCACTGTTGTTTGAGGAGCATTTCTGCATACAATATACACTGAACTTGTGTTTCATTTGACAAATACCAAGAGTTCACGGCAGAAATCCAATAAGGGTAGAACATAAGTAGAAATAAAACACTTATACAGATTATCCTTAGAAGCTTGTCTTCCCAATTAATTTATGCTTGTATAAAAATATCTTGTTTTGCCGTTGTTCTTATGAGCTAATGGCTCTGGACCCAATCATGTGATTTACCCCTCCTCCATGATAACCCAGCATCCCTATTCAAGAATCACAGCATTCAATTCATGACATCATGTTCCCCCCACAATTGCCTCTTCAGGTTCCATTTTTCGGACCTCTGTTTGACGGTGCAATCGTTGACCACAAAGTCTTGCCAGGTCTGGTCAGGGCGACAGCCATCAATGCCAGCCGCGTCAAGAGATCCCAGCTCCCCCTCTACCAGCGATAGTATCCTTTTCATTATTTAAGCACATGTTGAAAACGTTCTGGGAATCTTGCAGCTCAAGGTAAGACCTTCCAGATTTTCAAGATTGTTTTCTCCGACTAATCAGTGCTCTTTGCATTGCCAAACATCCGTTTACAACGGGCATGGAGCCGTTCCCGAGATCCGCTGATACCCCTTGTTTTTATTTCCTTAGATGTTATCACAAGTTGGAAAACACTGGAAAGAGTCTTGTGCTACTTAAATGTTTCCCATCGGGCCCACGCATATCCTAATAAAGAATTCTGATGTGACTTCATTTTAATTTGTCTGTTACAAAATCAGGATACAGGTGGTTTGTGGGAAATAAAACCTGTAAAATTTTAGTTTTTTTGGGGGGGGTTGTTTGTTCAACTGTCTTTTCATTGTTCCATTGTCTTTCTATTGTTCATTTGTTTTTTGGATAATGCAGTAGTTTTGAGGGTATTGCTATTCACACAACCAATTTAATCAATAAACCCTGGCTCTACCATGTCAACTTGCAGATAAGAATTACCTTAAAAGCAGTGCTTCCACCATGTCCATTTTGGTTGAGATTACCGTTTTGATGATGCCAATAGCAATAAGAAGCTTCTATGAATACATACATAATTAATTCCAAAAAGGCCTTAATGCTAAGTATCGAGGACAGCGGTTTATTGTTACTAATGGAAGAGTTTCATAGACACTGTTTGTTCATTGTTTATATCTGTGATAAAGAGCTTATACATTGACTTAATGAATTTTTCATGGCTGTCTTTCATGAAGGCTCGTATGCGTCACAGCATTGCAACAGAACAAATCGATTACTGATTAGACATCACACATCGTGCACATATTTGTACACCGTAGGATTGCATGGTCTTCGTTTCAGTGTTTCTTGTTGGTGGAGAAAAGTGTCCTTTATGGCATCATTCCAAAATTGCGTCCATGGCCTGAGGAGCATGCTGTCCAAGTACATGTGAATTGCTAGCTCCACAGTATTGTTGATGGCCACATTAATGCCCTGTGCTGCCAGATGTGTTTGCTGCCCCCACGTGTCCGTGGCTGTCTCTGCCAAAGATGTACATGTCGTCCCACAGCATGTGAATGGTCAACAACTGCAACAATTTGGACCCTTGCCAAGTCATTTTTTGGGGGTCGTTGTATTTCAAATGAAGCTTATGCAAAATCAATTTCTGCACAGGAAATGAAATTTTTTTTGTTATGAATGAGGAACTCCTTTGAGTTTCACTTGTGAAAGAAAATTGAAATGAGACCCCAAAAAACTGTCTCTGAAAAATGCACTCTCTTTGTTACCTCTGTAAACAACCACTGGCACTTTCATTTATTATCTACTACAGTCATAGTCACACGGATCTGTGCTAAAATGGAGGAATTTAATAGTTCTTTTAATATTTCATGGAAATTGTGAAAAGAAAAAAGTGCAAAGGTTGGACACAATGGCTTCCATTATTCCAACAGAATAATGGATTTCGCTTGGCCGTCACATTTAACCACTTTCTGACGGTGGTGAGAAGTGGTTATTTTGCATTCACATAGGCCTGTCTGCGCGAGTTCTTCACTTGGATGGGTGCATGCTTTGAAATTAGATCCAGTGGGACAGTAATAATTTTCCTAATCACTTCAATATGTTTTTGTCAATTTTCAAATGGGGGGATCTGATGCAATTTTTTTATTTCTTTGATTTTCATCCAGGTATAAATCATAATATTTTGGTAAGTTTATTGTCTCAGGTTTGCGGCTGTTTCTAAATATTGTAGTGATTTCATCACAGCAAATCCAAAACCGACACGAAAACCCTCCTTAGCTTTCAACTGTAATTGAGTATATTCACCTCTAGCATGGTGGGTGTGCACAAGTTCCCCAACTTGATCTGGCCATGATGAATTGGCCATTTTCATCCATTACTGCCTGAAAGGTGCATGTTGCAACACTCCGCAGTTTTCTTTTAAAAAAAGAAAGAAAGAAAAGAAAAAGGGATCACCAAGTGCTCATCTGTCATCACAGTGCACTGTCAAAGTACATTATTTCCCCCCCCCTCTTCCACATGCCATGTGCTGTCCAAACACATGTTCAATTGCTACTGTGCCATCTGGTACTTGGTCACCTGATCAGGCCCTGATAGACTGAATCAGCGTCAGAGTCAGGTTTCCCTTTTTTTCCCCCTCTAAATGACCACTGATGATTCACTTTCTGTTGGCATTAGAAATCTAATCACAAAGATAAACCATCCCCACCAAAAAAAAAACCAGAGAGGGGATAACATATGAAAAGGTCATCGGAAATGGAACTTGTGCTCGGAAATGTAATTGCTTTGCTTTTTTTTTTTCTCATGAATCCAATTTTGGATAGAATAACAGGCCATGTATTGTTTTCCGCCCTTGCATTTCTATACAAAGACACCAATATTGATTTGTATTTGCCACAAAGACATTAAGTGCAAGCACCACCAACCGGCCCGTCCTGGGGCGTCAAAGATGTCAGTGGAAGTATGTTGTATGTCAATGCGTTTGAGGATCAACCATGCATCTTCACAGTGGACTGATGTTATGGTATAAATCTATTAATAGGCATTTCTACATGTAGGAACATTTGTGCATCCAACCCCCCCTTGCAAAAATCTGTTAATAAATTACGAAAGGTATAAAAGAAACAGCCCAGTCACTTAGAATTTACATCCTACAGAGTGTCTATTACATGGATGTTGTTAATTATACTGCCTTGCTGTGTGTGTTCATTACCTTGCTACAGCTGTTCATGTCCATTTGTGATAGATTTGCATAGCATTCCTTTCCTGTTTTAAACCACTAATTATAGGAAGAATTAACCTATATTTTTGGTTGAACTGTTCATTTAGATTTTCCATCCTTAAAAGCCACATTAATACCCAATTAATCCATCCAATATTTCTAAAAAAAAAAAGGGAGCTCGTATTGAACAGACAAAGGCATAGATTTTAACCTTCATTTTATGTGTCATACCATTATTGTAATTATTTCATTTAAAGACTCGTTTGTTTTTTTTTTTACAAATCTAATCAACGATCTCTCTGTCCTTCCAATCCTTACCACCTTCCCTTCCCCACAGACAACACAAAGAGTGAGGGGGAAAAAAATGCCGCATAGTTCTGATCTCCTTAAAGTTTTTAACATGCCGTCTCGGGGAGAATAATTATTCATAGAATTTAGGGAGAGGGGGGAGGGTTAGTGTGTAGCCCGGGACGTGCACGTGTGTGCGGGGTTGCGGTTGTTATTGTTTAGTGGAATGGAGGCCTGGGAGTGGAGCAATGGGAGACCGGCAGTGCTGCGGTGCACACACAATGCCCAAGCAACCGTTATGCCCACAGGCTAGGTCGGCTGTGATTAGGCCCTGTATGTTGCCCTGCCACTTCAGCCATAACGTGGCTCACCAAGATCTTGTGATTCAGACGGACAATGCCACAAAGCAACATGACCCCCCCCTCCCTTACAGCTTTGCTTTTTTTTTTTTTTTTAACTCATTGACAAATTGAGTGTAGCCAGGCGATTGTGACTCAGCCGATTCTCTGTACAAGATGGGGGGTCTCTCTGCTCTGCCTGAGAGTACTGTAGCACTATGCAGGGCCAGGACATTGTGGAGGGGGGGAGACATTCAACCCACTGTGGTGTCTGGCAGCTCCTACATTGTCCTGGGTTCTTGCCAACACAGCACTTGAGATGCTTCTCATGAGTGGGGTCGTTGAGCCCGGTGAAAATGCTCTCTCTTTTGTGTGTCTTCTTAGGGAAGAGGATTGCTATTTAGTGGACAGGGGTACATTTAAAAGCTACCAAGGAAATAGATTATTCAGTTTTCTTACTTCCATTGTCACCTGACAATTATGTTATCACTTCCGTACATACCGCCTCAACACTGAATACAAGTAGTTGTTCTGAATAATTTTTCATGAACAGATTGGTTTTTATCAAAGATTGTATAGAGCCGCATAGCGCAAGATGGAGAACTTCACCGTGAATACACGTAACACGTTGTAATCGCATGGGCGCCATTTGAGCAAGCGATACACATTAATGCACAGGTGCAGGCGCCGCGGCAGGCACGTGCACCTGGTGAGCCTGCGCTGCGCAGGTGTATCGCTTGCTCAAGTGGCGCCCGTGGTAATTGCAGAGTTATCCAACTTGCACCTTCGGCGCTATACGATCTTTGGTTTTTATGTAAAATCCCATTGCATTACTTTTTGAAGTGTTGATTTTGCATTGTTAAAAATTCATTTCATTGTTAAGGAATACCACACGCAAATAAAATATTGGTTTGAAAATGAGCTTGGCTGAACAATGTGTGGGCAGCGTTATGAGCAGAAAAGTGCGGTCATGCTATTTTGTGTCAACAAGCGTCACCACTCACAAGTAGTATCAACAAAGCGTTAACAATTTGAAAATACCCTCTAAAGATTTAAAAGTGGTTGTATCATAATTTAGAGACCCTAACATCCCCCACTATGTAAGGGAAACAGCGAATTTGCTTTCAAATTCTCGCAGGAAAATGAACATTTTTCCCGATGAATGGGGGCCACCATCTTTCTTTTTCTCTGTCATCCACGCGAAACAAGATGGCGGCTTGTCGGGCTGCACGAGCAGGCCCAACTTTGTCACAGAAATTTCCACACTCAAATATCATTTTTAGATAATGTGATACACCTTAATATAATATGTAGGAGCCTAATTAATATTGTGAAGTAAAATATTTGCATAAATTTGCATTAATAACTTGTTGACACTTTGTTGACGCCAAATAGCGTGACCCAAAAGTGCATTCCCACCAGTGCATCAATTGACTTTTGTGTACATGCATGTGCTTAGTTTCCACTCTACCGTGGTCTCTTGTGTTGCAGCAAGCATGTACGGGTCCAGATTGTCCAGAATTGGCACTCTACTAATCCTCTTCACCTGCTCCCCCCCAAAACTTTGATAGAGACTGACTGAAGAATTATAAATGATATCAGCTCCCGTCTTCAAAATAAGCTGTGCCTCTGCTGTAACAGGTAGACAGGGATTGAAGTAGGATGGTATCAAATTCACAGTGTATTTTCCCAGCCAAGCAGAGTGCACATTATTAGTAGTCACTGGTGCCTTGAACCCCCCCGTCTCAGCGACTAGGCTAATGTTCTTTGTTTTAATCCTGCCAATGAGGCCTTGCCAAATGCCGCCAACTGCAGACTAAACTCTGTAAGGTTCATGTTAATGCTCGTCCCTCCTTTCTATTAGATGGGATTACAGAAGGAGATGGAACAAAGGCTAATCCTCGTAATGATGGGAATGGTCCAGCAACTCCAGTGAACCAAGGGATTAGGTCCTACAATCTTTTTTTTTCTCCGGGAGAACAGAGAAGCCTCTTAGTCTTTGATGCTGGGCTTAAAAACCCCCGACTGGGAGTAAATACCCAACTCTGATTGATAACTGGCCTCTTGACTTCCAGGGATGGGGAGCAAAGCAGAATCTCTGCAGGAAAATATTTCAAGTACCCTTCTGTGCTTGTAAACTGGATTGTATTTCCTGCATAAACCTCTCGTGGAGTTACTGGCTGGAGGAGAAATGTTTTTTGAAAGATGTGGATATTTGGAAGTGTGGTTGGGAACAGAAACTGCCCAAAATGTGAAAAAAATTAACGCTGAAAAAGCCGGAGATTCGAAACCTGAGTTAAATCATCCAAATAATTGAAAGCGTTAACAATTTCCTCTGTCGATGAAAACAGATCTCTTTTTGCTTACATTTTTTTAGACAGTTCACCTGCCGTACGTATTCAATCAGCTGTCCTGCGTTCTTTTGCTTACGTATGCATAGAGATTACATGCACAAATCGAACCATCTCCTTCCATGTAAATCACATATTTAAATCAATTTATTACAATTCTTCATGTACTGTTCTATCTGAATGTCTTCACGTTACGACAGTGGTAATAGCATCAAAGGAGCAACCTGTCCCAGAAAGCATGCAGATATGAGCCTGTTTCACCGGTGCTATGTAAAGTGTGTCAGCAGTCTTACGCCATGAAATCTCACGGTCACACCTCTTTCAAGGGGTCTGGTTTCACGTAGACGTGTATTAGCCAATACGTGGATGTGTTGAACCCAGTTTACGAATTCAGAATTAATGGGAGAACTCCAGTCCAGTTCCAAGCATTGATAACCCCCCATTCGCAGTCAATACTAACTTGTACAGTCAACAAGACATTCCCGTTTACCCTGCAGAGGAAAGGAACAAACAATCCTAATTGTATCAAAGTCTGCCTAGCCTCGGATCAGTTCAAAAATCAAATCATGCCGCTTCACTGCACGAAGCCCATGGAGACTTAATTTGTGTCATGCATTTTATGAAAAACTAATACTGTTGTTTACTATTTGTCCAAAAGCACCAAGAGTCCAACATCACCAAACGTCAAGCATAGCTTTATAAAACATTTCTTCTATTTCCACTCTGAAATTCCTTCCGGATGTCCATTTACTCAAACAGGATATTAGAGGAGAGTGTTGAAAAAATAAATCTACATTTGGACATGTTTTGAAGTGGAGCTCACTTCTAGTCGCCTCATTTAAGCATGGCTGTAAAGGTGTCAAGATGATTTTTCGTGGTTGTTTTTTTTTTTTTTTGTCATCCAACGGAGCATCTAGACAAGACATCGCTTTACGGCTATTTCCCCCAGTTTTGTTTGAAAAATTAAAAGTGTGAATATTTCAAAAGATATGTTGTTTCTGCTGGTGGTTTTGATGTGCCAGAGTTCGTCTATAAAAAAAAAATTGACTCAGTATCACGTTCAGTTTGAGACAAGGAAAAGGGGGGGGACAGAAAAAAGTGCAGAGCTACAATAGATGTTTGATAATCTTTTAGTCGGCATATTTACCCAGGGCCCATTACACGGTATCACCAGCCCGAAAGTACAGATATGATTGAAGGCCGCACAATTAAAATCAATCAATAATTAACCAGTTCTCATTTCCTCACCGGTTCCAGCCCGATTGGTGTGCGCTGTGCTGATATGATGATAGCACGCTGTTAATGTCATCAGCGAGTCAATGTTATCTCCCAACTTTCAACTTAATCATGCTTAACTACGGGTACCTGCTTTTTTTTTTTTACAACCCTCCCCTTTTAAATAAAGTGAGTCCTGTTTGTTGGGGACACTCCTTCTAAACAATTGATAAGAATGCCACTGAATATGTTCATGTTTGGGAGAGTTTTATTTCAGTTTTTGTGTGTTTGTTCTTGATAAAGCTGCCAGCATTTTGTTTTTTTTTCTCTGTGGACTCCACCGTGTGTCAACAGTTGGAGTAGAGCCCTTCAGTGCTAACAACATCCTTATGAGGTGTTGATGGCTTTAATTGTCACTTGCTCAAGCTCAACATCATGCAATATGTTGCAAATTCAACTTGGAAAGAATTAGGACATATACACGAAATTCACAGAGAAGAGAAGAAATTGTCTTTAAAGGGAGAAAGTAGGTGTTAACCTTCGAATAGACGCTTGTAATTTTATTTTACGTCAATTTTCTCAGGTATACCTTATGCTTATGCAATTCCAGTAATAAGCATATAGTATGTTACAGATTTGTAAACTTTACAAAAATCAATTAATTGAAACCACATTGTGTATCATTATCAATGTATTGGAAAATGTCGAAAATAATATCTGTTTTGTATATGAATAGAAAGCTTTGTTGTCTTTGTAAAACCTCACATTCCCAAAGTTCAGTTTCTATTTTAAAAAGTCATACACAACTCACATCAGTGAAACTTGGAAAAAAAACAGGAGTCTTAAGATTCTGATATGGAAAAATACAACCAGTGCCCCCTTCCAAATGCATTGTAATGGAGTTAATGACCTCTTCTTTTACAATAGCAAGGGCAGTTTCGTTAACGTTGCCTTCCGCACTTGATTACCAAGAGCCCCACAGTGCATCATCACAGGGCTTTGAACCCTGCTGACCGCTTGCATGACCTAGGGAAGTGTACACTCCCCTCACCTCCTTTGCCCCTTCCTTTGTATTGCAACCATCCTGGACAGCTGAAATGGTCCATTTACAAAGAACCTAAAAACCTTGCCAGTTTGTTCACTGGCTGGTTATTTCCATATTGTTCTTTTTAGGGTCGCGCATGCTTAAATGGTCTGAGTGTGTTGTTATTTGTTACTATGCTTCAGACCGATTTGAAGCACTGGGGTTTGTAGAGTTGACATATTGCTGTATTGATGGTCATCATATGGTTGTTCATTATTATTTTATTTTAGGGGGGTCCGTGAGGTTTTTCCAAAAAATAGCAATGTTTGCATTGTTGGGCTTTCTCTCTGGACTTCATGCTCAAAATCTTGCGTTTATTGTCACTGATGAAGGCGTTGGGCCCTTTCCATTGTTCTTAGTGTTTATGTTGACTAAAATAGTAGGCAACAAATTAATCATTTGATTATCAGTGGCACGTAGTCACCCTATTTCAAATTTGCACTGTGATAGCCCGATGGGTTTTGCCTTTAACTTTTGATACAGTCGCACTCCAGATCAATGAATGCAGGCAGAGTTAACAATTTCATGACTACCTCAGTCACACGCACACACAGAAATCCTGCACTGATAGTCATTGTGTCCGATCCACTCAGTATAGGAGGAGAAAGGTATTTAATTTATTGGAGCTAACAAAGCCAATCGAATTAGCTCACGCATCTTTCACTTCTTTGTCCTCATGGCAGTCGGGCCTAAACTTTGGCCGGTTAATTTATTGGCAGCATCAAAGGCCTTTCTGGGGGGGGTGTTTTTGTGCCTTCTTTTGTTGTCGCTGATGTGCGCTCTCCCAGTCTTGTTTCTCTTCCGTCTTCCTTGAATCGATGCCGAATTAATGAACGGCGAAGAGGTTCATTTGAAGCGGGAGGATGCATGGGATTTGTGGAGGAGCTGGTGTCTGTCTTGTTACGGGGTTGACTGCGTGGCCGGTTCAGTGAGGAGTAAACACAGTACAGAGTCCTTCCACAGTCCTTTGTGTCTGTTAACAGTCTCAACCCCCTCCAGCCGGCTAACTAAATAGGCCTTGAGATTTGAAGTGTGCTGTGGCTGTTTCTTGCCTTGGAATCATAAACCCCAAATGGTCTCCCCCCCCACAACCCTATTCCCCTGGTGGTAAAACAGCCCAGGGACTCAACAGTTGGTATTCTCACGAGAATCAGAAAGCTGTGACTGAGCTCAGGCCATGTGGCACAAGCCAGGGGAGGGGGAATGAATGGGCTCGCTCCATTATGTCTGACCCCCAATCCCCCCCCCTGCTGATTGTGTCACCCATTTGGGGATTAAGCCATACGCCTTTGTGCTCCATTGATAAGGTACCATGCGCCCATAGCTTGGGTCGCGTGGCTCGGCCCAAGCTCCATACAATGGCTGGGCTGTGCATGTTGAGGCATGTGTTGTTGTGACTCAAAAAAAAAAAGACTGAACAAAACTTACAACTGGACAGAGCTGCATATATGACTGGCCACACATCATAATACAGGCTTAATGGTAGCAGGTGCAGTGATTGGTCCACAGAGATGACAGGCTGATCTCGCTCTGGCATATAGATAAGCGCACGCTCACTCGCACACAGGCATCCTTAGCTTGAATAACTACAGATTTGTCTGAGTGGCCCCCCCTTTGTTTCCTCCGTCTGCACTTATTGTGCCGGACTGCTGCCCATGGTCGTGGGTTTATGGCTTATTTCACACGCTTACGCTAGCCTCCAGCTGGCCTGCCGCTCCAATGCTCTGGTGTTGCCAGTTGTGTTTTTGTTTGGGATTTTTATGTGTGTGTGCGTATGCTTGGCTCCACTAATGAGCCTGATCGAGGTTTTCCCCCCCAGAAACTGAAGGAAATGAAGGAGAGATGATTGTCGGTGTTATGAGCACCCGCCGGACTCATTAAGTTGTGGCATGTTTGCCTGCTTCGTGACTAGGAGTGTGTAATCCTTCGCACCTTGGCTCTTGTTTTTGCCAGCCTTGAATTGTCAGAAATTGAAAAAGCCCGACCAGCTTCAGTTGCATGTTGTGGTGTATTAAATGATAATTTCATAGACATGTTGCGCAGAGTGATGGAATTGCAGAGCAGTTTTGAAATTAAAACAAACCCAGAGGTTTAAAGATGATTAAAAATTGTTGAAATGATTTCTATTTTTGAAATGAAAATATAAATATGATGTAACTTTTCGATTTCTTAAAAAATCTGATTGTCAAAGTTGCGCTTCCAAATTGAAAGCTGCAAATCCTTTGAATATATTTACTCGTTTATATAAATCTGAAAATTAAGAACAAGAAAAATGGCAAGGTTGAAATGATAATTGGACGTCAGACATTACCCTACCTTATAACTTACTGTAAGTCCAAACCTAAATGGATGTCTACTGGGCCGTTTTCCAATACTCAACTTCGGCTCCGTCTCAGGCTTCAACTGTTTTTTTAACTAGCTGACTTTGGAGGTGTAAGCGCAGTAATTAGTCTAATAGTGCCACAAAACATCAAATAAGATGCTAGAGAGCCAGAAATTACAGTAATCCAATTTGATCTAAACGCTTCAGGCCCACTATCGGGGATTGGTTTTGGGAACGAAGCCTGAGACGGAGCCCAAGTCGAGTATTGGAAAAGGGCCCAGGCAAACTTAGTAAAAGCAAATTTGAGAGTTTTTCTAACAGTTAGGCTTTGTTCTGCATCCTAAATATAGTAATTTTGATAGTTTATGCCTGAAAAGTATTTGAGGTAAAAGACTGTGAAGTATGGCAGACAAAAAGCTGTTGATGCTTGAGAGCTTCTTTGTATTTAATGTTCCATCCTGACAGATGGAGGAAAACCAAAGGATTCCTGTTCACAGGTGTTTCATCATGTACATTATTCTTGATACCAGAATCTGAAGTACAGTGTTCCAGTGTGTGCTACTGAACAGTGCACATTCGCTCCACCATTGTCCTTCAAAGGCAGTCCAGCATTTGGCGATAAAGTTGGCCTGATGGGGAGTGCATTTACCACAGTTGTTGGTCTGATTGTACATGTTCATTTGAAGATGCAATTATTTTTCTGTCTGTTTCCCCTCTCTGGCTACTCTGTCAGATGTGGGTTTTTAAGTCCGACATGACGGTAACGACGTCTTTCTCTCCCGCATCGCTAATGGTCTGCCTGGCGTCTTGTGATTGGCGTCCCTGTCTTCACCTGGTATTAACAGGCAGCTGGGGTAGCGGTAACTCGATCTTATAATAACGTGGGCTTATTGCATCGGACAATGATTAAGATGTCGCCATCCCTCCTACCACCACCACCACCACCGTTGAATCCTTTTCCCAGTGCGGAATGGATGCTCAGATGTTGTGTGTCTGTGGATCAGGTACTTAACACCGAGGTCGTTCTGTTGATGGCGCCGCAGATCACTAAGTAACAGCCAGGAGATCCAGCTGACGTCTTGCGTCACTCATTTGTCTTCTGCACAGAAAGATCTCTTCAACCTCCAACAGGAGGGGAAAAACCTTAAATGGCCAAAAAAAAATGGTTGAAATACACGAAGAGCAAAATCTAAAGATCAAGATTGCCTACCATACTTTTACACTTGATTGTCAGCTTGGCCCCCATTCCTTCCTGGTGAATTTCGCCCAGGCATCGCCGGCCTTTTGACTCCACTCCAAACCGAATTTAATTAAATTCCAGGAGTGGATTGCGTGATAATCACGCTGCTGCCAAAAAAGAAATCTGCGGGCTGATCATTGTCACCACTTCAACTTGGAGGGCTGTCTGTGGCAGATACACAAAAATCTGAGACAGAGACCGTTAAAAGTATTGCGTGTTAAATTGACTGGATATGGGAATGACGTCGTTTGTGGTAGTATTAATGACTTTGTGTTCATTCCCACTCTTTCTTAGAGTCACCTTTGTCACAGGTGTTTCCAGTAAAGTGTTGGAAATGCACAACATTCCTGAGATTTTCATTCTGCGCGCTAAATTCAACATTAAATGAAGAGTCATTTTTTACGTCAAACTTGTGCACTCTATTAATTTACCCTGACATGAAAATCTTTTTGAGAGATTAAACCAACAAAAAAAAAATCCTTTAATTATATACACCTGTACTTCAGAAGTGACTGAAGTCAAATTATGTTTTGATTTTGAATTTTGGATGTTGAAAACAACCATTTTAATGAATGAATTCTATCATTGGGGTAGAATGTATAAAAAACAAAAATTATAGTAACAGCTGACTGGTATTTGGCTTTGACTTCTTGAGCATCAGAACTAAGGGATTCTTGATATGAGTTACTTCTCATAATGGAGTGTGAACTGTCTGGCTAATTTGCTTTGCATTACCTATAATGCGCATCCACCTTTGCATTCAGAAGGCAAGCTTAATAGCTAGTAAAATCCAAGTATGTACTTCTCGTTTGCAGTTACTGGGGGGGGGCTAGCCTAATCTACCCAACATTAGGCAACAAAATTATGCAAGTGGCGAGTTGTGATGGCATATTATCGTGCGGACACATAAAGGGTGGGGGAAAAAAACAGAGGCAAAACAAACCTCAATTAAGTTGCAAACAAGAAAAGGCTGACTACCTGAGATCATTGGCCATTCATGGAGCGCTTTCACGGCCCAGTTCCCTGGCTGATTATGCACATCGCCCTTGTATAATGCGCACAAGGACACAGTATCAAATTAGAGTTGGGCATTACTCCAGCATTGTGTTATGATAAGACCCTCTTTAAAACATTGACGCAGGGCATGGTCCGTAACATGATGCTGTTGGTCATCATCCTGGAAATTTGATTCCCGAGTGATAGTTTAATATCTTTATCTGGTGTAAAAAAGCTGCAGAAGGCAGGGCTGTGTGCAGAATGCACCAAACTGTGATGATTCTGTGATAAATGTATACATTTCGAGTCAATCACCTGAAACAGTGCTAGTTTAGATGATTGAAATGGTTTTCAGATTTGGCCTGTCTCCAGAATCTTGGAATTAGTGTCAAGGCTAGACAATTTCTTCAACTACAGTAATTCCTGAACAAAACAAGGTATTTTCCTTTTTTTTCCTGGCAAGGAACTTTTGATCAATGTGGATACGGTTTGTATGTAACAAGGTTTGTGATGTTGCAGTGACATCATCAATAGATGTCATGCGGATATTTCAATATTTCTGAGCCAAAAATTACTTGAAACTTTCACTTGTATGCAGAAGGATACGGAAAAGTCCTGTCGTCTGTTACAAACAGACGGAAGAGCTCTAGTTTCCCTCCCTTTTCAGACTTTGAATATTTTGAAATCATAAATCAGGTGCAACATTCCCAGATCAATCATACAGATGTATTTAGTTTTTGTGTTTGGTTTGGTTTGGTTTGATTTGGTTTGGTTTGGTTTGGTTTGGTTTGGTTTGGTTTGGGGGATCCTGCATGTAGAGGTGCAGATGAATGCGATAATGTGTTAAATCTTTACAGAAAGGGGTGTTGACAACATTGATGAGGTTGATGTGATGAAGTGGTTTTACACTAGAGATGTTTTTATGCAAATGCACATTAAGTTTTCATCCTGTAGTTAACATACCACCAAAAAGGGATTACAGGTTCTTTTATCTGAACTCAAGAGAGATTTTAAGCCTCTTAAGGCCCAGTGATGTCTTATGGTGGCAATCTTATTTTAATTAAATTTTTTTTTTAATTATTACTTTTTTCGACTTTTCCAAAATTCATTTTTGTTTGTAACACACAACTCTCCGTTACTGGTCTTGTTCCTTGACCCTGGTGAACCAACCAGCTATGAAGAGAGAGCCAAGTACCTGGAGACGATCATTAAGAACCACAAGGAGCTGTCCACGTTTGAGACGTTCTCAGCCCATGTCTTTGACCCGCTGCTAGCCAGACAACTGAACGGAGGTGAGTGGGCTCGGAAAGGAAAGTGATTGGACAGTTTTCCGTTTTATTGACAGGGCTGATGCCAGATTTGGTGCGCTTGTTCCAGGGATTGTGTGCGAGTGTTTAACCCACCCCCTCTCCCTTCTCGTTTTTCCGGCACGGTCTAATCTTGCCGTGAATGCAGCAGTCCTCGCATGACGCAAGCTCTGCTGATCTTGTGTAGACTAATCCATGAAGAGGCGACCACTGTGGCAACACCACAAGTCACTAGCTGATGCCTACACTTAGGGAGTGCATGCATTTGGGCATGAAACAAACACCGTGTTGTGTTGAAGAGGTGTGTTACGCACCCACACCACCTGCTCACGAGAGTGGTACCATTGCAGTCATGCATGTAGCTTCCTGTTCTTTTTGCAGTCCTTGTCAGCATGGCATCTTCATCGTGTTTGCCTGTTTTCCCTCCCCCCCCACGTTATTTGTCATATTTAACAGTAGAAATTGAAAAAAAAAAACCACTGTTCAAAGCCTTTCGCAGCTTGAAATATCCTTATTTTCTGTTGACTTCCCCAGCAACGTGCTTTACCCCTTTAACACCTGCTATTTTGTTCCCACAAAACCTCCATCATTCTCGTGACAATCACGTCCATGCCAATATCTGGCAGACTGGCACCCTTCCCCCCCCCCTTCCCGACTGTTGACTATGTCATGCATCAGCATCAGACTGCCATATCATCAGGTCATAATTACGACAGACTGAATCGAAACCAGTCAATGTTGAGTCTCCCCGAAGCACAACAAAATGGCTATCATTGCAAATGTACACATGTTAATGATTACTCAGACAGATTGGAACGCCAGTCCTCATCGCTATAAAACTTAATGGCCCGAAACACTTTTATTACGAAGAGTGCTCTAAAAAAAAAAAATTCCTTAATGCATCATCAGATTTCTGATTTTTGTCAACAATACTGCAGCTTTTTTTCCCTCCTCAGTTTCTTTTTATTTGCCCCATCAATGGAGCTTTTTATCTTGGAAAAGCTTCTTAAAAGTTCGCATTTGTGAGTGTGAATGCAGCGATAGGATTATTTTAGGTACTGTTTAAAAAGGAAAGAATTTTGAGATTGATGGTCATTACTGATTATTGTTTACCCTCTGTGATGTGTCATGTTCAAAGGGGGGAACCTTGTTGAGCTGAGTGGTCAGGGGACCGTGATGTATGTGTTCATGAGCACAAGGATGGAGAGAGTCCAGTCCCATCCAAGCAGGCTTGGGCTTTGTCTCTCACAAACTGGCTGACAGCATTGAGTGCAAAGTGCTTGTTGAAAATATGCGGATGACAGACAAAAACCTGATTGACTACAATGGGTGTGTGACATCCATTGTGCGCTTTCTTCATGAAAGCATGAATCTTTGCACCGATGTTTCTCAGTGGTGAGAAAGAAATATTTTCGATGTAGAACCATTGTAAACTCTCCCTTTTAAAGTGGCAGCTGTTTTGAAAGGGGGGGGGGTTATTAAGCCAACTGTGCCATAGACCCACTGTGGGCCCTTTCATATAAATGTTACATTTCTCACAGATGTGTACGTTAAGAAAAAGGATTTGTTTAGACATGGGATCATTGTAAACTCACCCTTCTAGGAATGTGGCTGCCATTTTGAAAAGAGAGGCTGTTATGCCCGCTGTGTTCTTTTTCTTTAATTCTAGGTGTAACACTCTGAAATTCCACCCCTTTTTTTTTCAGAAAGTGTTTTCGCATTGCACAGTGAGGCTTGTCAAATCAAGGCAATAACCGTCAATTTAAGCATAAGAATCATGTTTGCGCCACAAGTAATTACTATCACTCCGAGCAGCAGAAGCGAGCGTTGCAGGAACAGTAGGGAGGAAATTATATTTTCTGGATGGCCATGGAGTTCTGCCCAACAAAATACATGAAACGGCTCATACATTGGCTCACAGTAATTAGGGATGTAAGTCTGACTAGCTAGTAGCCGGAATTTGCCCTTTTTCTCTCTCTCTCTCTTTTTTTTTACAATTTAGAACATATATTGTCACTGTGCATTTGTGTGATCTTTTCCTTCTTGCCAGAGTTCACTTGCACTACTGCATAATGCATTAAACGTTACCAATTAAATAAATTCTGATTCACATTCAAGAGTTGGAATTGATGAGTCATATGAGTTAGAAACAGACAGACAGTTTTTATGTTTTACCGTAAAACCAATAAAACAGTAAAACAAAACAGCAGTTACCGTGCATAATGTAATTAACATCCGGACAAACTTTACTAATAAATTCATACAATAAAAACTTTCAACGTAGCAATAACGAAACCCGCATGTACATGTAATTATTATTGCATGTTAAATGCAGAAAAGATGACAATCAACTTCAGCGGGAGATGGAAACATTCCACCAAACCTGGCACAGACCGTCGTAATTAGATGATGCCAGATACTGAATCACTCTTGTCCCATGCTGGCCCCTTCCTTATCTAGTCCCGACCTGATACACATATTATCTTGCAACGTCTGTTTTACTGCCCTTCCTTGTTGACCCAGTCCCCTTCCTACTTCTTGTTGGTTGTTGATAACAGACACAGTAGAATCTGCAGTTCACTCCGTGTGGAATGCCCACTGACCATACTTGTTGACCCAGTCCCCTTCCTACTTCTTGTTGGTTGTTGATAACAGACACAGTAGAATCTGCAGTTCACTCCGTGTGGGATGCCCATTGACCATACTTGTTGACCCAGTCCTCTTCCTACTTCTTGTTGGTTGTTGATAACAGACACAGTAGAATCTGCAGTTCACTCCGTGTGGAATGCCCACTGACCATACTTGTTGATTATAAAAAAAAAAAAGTCCATTTCCTCTGCTGATGTCACCACCCCCACGCAGGTTTGTCTCTCTTTGCATTGTTGTAAGTAGCCCATCTCTTTAATGACGACGAGCCCACCTTTTTTATCCACAATGAGTTTCTTGTATTCAAGACGTGTTTTTGATCAGTTAATGCCAAACTTCAATTTGAAACTGTTCTTTGCAAAGCGGCTGTTTTCTGATGGTGAACCCGTATAGCACCAATTAAAGCCCCTCTTTGAAGATTGGAAAGTCCACCTTTGCCTCATGGTTGCGGGGGGGGTGTGCAGCAAAGCGCATTATGCTTGATTGATCACGCGTCAGCTTTGCTTTGGTGATAAGCAGCTCAGTGTACATGTGTTTGTACACTGTCATGTATACGAAATCCCCTCCTCCCCTCTTCTACGATGACGAACCCTCCACGACTGATCTGCCCCATTGTTGCAGGGCTTCAAACCCTAATCAAATGAAGACACAGAATTGAGCAAATTTGTTGACTCTGTCTCTCTCTCTCTCTCTCTCTCTCTCCCTGTGTCTCCTTCCTGCCCAATCCAACGTCCATTTTTTTTTTTTTTCTGGGGAAGATTTGGAAGACTACAAGCGGGCCTGGCTGGGCCCCGGCCCTGACACGCCAGCGCGTGGTGACAGGCAAGGAGCATGCAAGTGTCTCTGCCTCACAATTAGACACGGTCCTGCCCCAGATGGCTACACTTAATTAGTTTATGGATTCCATTAATGCCTGCCAGCGCATTCCTCCGATTCAATCACCAAGGCTCCTAAACTGGAAATCAGCATGCAGAATCTGGCAAACAAGAGCCGGGCTAAAACAATTTTTCCCCTCGATTTCTTCCGTTTTTTTTTTTTCTTCTTTTCTTTTCTTTTCCTTCTTCAACGTATTCTTTCCAAATTGAGCACACAAAACTGAAAACTTTGTCATTGATTAACAGGTTCAAAGAGAGAAGGTTAAAGAAAAACTTGCATTTGCGCGTGGGCATTAAGAAGTTACCTCAATTTAAGAGATGCTCATGGAAGGAGTTAATAAAGCACAGGTATTTAGGTCAGTGCAGGGGTGTTTTGTGGAGCTGTACTCTACAACGTCATTTTTCTTCTGAGGTTCCATCCATTCCAGACTCTTCACTTTTCTTTTTCTCTTACTGTGAAAGAGAACTTGCTCTGCCCCCACTACCTAGTGAAGTTATTGGTTTCTTTTTTTCATTTTAGTGCTTTTATTTTTGTATTCAGTATTATAATTTTTGGGGTTAAGAGCAATGTGTATATGATTTGTCTCCTCAAGAGACTGTCAATTCAAACTCAGACTATTGCCTAGCAGTATCAACTTTACTTTAAAAGAGTTTTAGGGGTTGCTATGTAACCTATTCACAAGTGCAATGATGGAATGGTTGTGACCAACAGGGACCATTCCCTCCCTCCCCCCCCAAAAAAAAAGTGAGCCAATTTTTTTTTGGTTGAAACCCCCCTCCTCTTAGTAGTGGGGATATTGTACCGTGTGACCACCGAGCTTGCTGGGGTGGGATTGCTGTCTCCTATTCGTAGTGATTGGTGCCGACGTTGACTGGACGTATCACAACTCATAGGAAACATGTGAATTGTGTTTAATGGGCTCTTGGATGTTGATGAAAATGATAAGTAAAAAGGAGTAGGCCTTTGCTGGGCAAAAAAACTGCAAAAAAAATCAAATTCCCATTTTCACCGCTGGAGGGCTTTGATTTGCGCAGCGCCGTCATGACAGCATGTCCAAAAATCACCATCATTGCTCTTTAACGTGCCGGTGAAAAGAGCTCTGCATGAAGTGCATTGACACCCTCCGTGATGACGTGAGGCCCTGGCGGGAGAGGCTTGTGAGCACACCAGAACCGACAGTGCCAGCTTTGTGTCTACACATGACTCATACTGAAACATTTATGTGCCGATTTGAGGTTTGGCGAGGGGGCCGTAGACATGGAAGTAGAGGGAGAATGGGGTGAGGTGGTTATGGATTGCCACCTTGTCGCCGTATTCAGGTCCCTTGTGCGTTACTCATAGTGGCACATTTCCAAGTCACTGAGTTGGCAATATGCACCACCAAAGGAAACAGATAATGGGAATTCCATTGGATCGCAGTCAGCGATCATTGATCTTTGTTATCACCAGCATTTTAATCACCCCACCATTATTGCAACGCTGTGTGCTTCCCCAGCAGTAAATTCTAAACTGAGGATCAACACTAGATCCTCATCACCATGAGAAGAGTTACCTCCTATCATTGCATCATCACCATCATGTGAACCATTATCACCCACACTTCGGTACGATTGTTATCATGACTGCCCCCCTCACCAGTGTTACAATCACCACGATCACAATCATTAACCCCATTGTCACCATCACCATAATTATGATCACCATCATAGTCATCACCGTCCCCATGTCACCATAATGACCCCATTGTCAGCATCACCATAATTAAAAATCAACATGATCACAATCATCACCATCCCCATCATCACCGTAATCATCGCCTCTGTCAGCATCACAGCAATCCTAAGTACCACTGTCACATCATGATCATGGCCATTTTCGCCAACTTTTAATCCCTGAATTGTCAACCCACTCCCCCTCGCTCTGTACCTCTGAGAGAATCGTATCCCCTTCTTTGTATTGTTACACTTCTCTGATGATACAGAACAGTTTCTCAAGCACAAGGGTACCTTTATCATAAATTTTGCTGTGCAGGTCAGTAGACCTTATCGGGCGTGGCAGCCAAGTGGTACGGTGAGCTCCAGTAAATAGGAGGTAACAGGTCAATGTCCCATCTGAGTAAACCTCTGCATCTTGGTCACATGCTCTTAGACATTGCTAAGTATACAGTGTTTATGTTATAACAATGTCAGTAAATGGCAAAGTCCAATATGAATGATGCAGGTTGCATTATCTTCCTGGAAACACTTGGAACTTTATGGAGGATTCCCCCAGTAGATAACTGTTTTCATTGGCCTTTTCCATTTGCTTTGTTTATTGTTCCAGGTGGTGCTGCCAACAAAGCAGGGAGTGACAATGCCCCGCCCACCCTGACTTCGGCCATTTTGGATGCCCAGATCCAAGCCCATCACTCCAGAGCCGGCACGGTCAAACACTCCCAGGACAGAGCTCCCCAGGCAGGTAACGTGAGCGTGACCAGCGGGCAGATGTCATCCGGTGTGCCACTGAGCATATCAGGGTTTTCGGCCCCATCTGGAGGGGCCCAGGGAGTACAGGCTCCAGGTCCAGCTGGAAGTGGTGGGACCGTCCAACGGCCCACCAGGCTGGTCCATCCTGAGAAGCTGGTCAATCTTGCTTCAAGCACTGGACAGATGCAAAAACCCTGTGAGTTTTCTTTTGCCTTGTTAATGCAACAAACCAGCTGGTTGTCCACATTACAGTTGATAGACTCTCGCACAAATCATGTATCACATTTCTACTGTACTTTCATAACCTGAATAATGAAGCAGTCATATCTAGAATTGTAACATTCCTAAGATTTTATGACAAAGAAAACCTTTGCTTTATTCTAACGTTCAGCTGTAACTTCAGTTATCTTACTCTCGTTCATCATCTATTATTTCATCCTGTAATAACATTGTTTCTTTATGATCTACTTGTGATGTGTGGCAGTAAACCGAACCAACCAACCAGAGTCAAGAAGTACTGGCTGTTTGTAGTCGAACCATTTTTGTACATCTGGAGATACGTAAATTTGGAGAGATTGTCTTTCAATTGTGATGACTTTCGTTTAGTAGAGAAGAGCTCAGGGCATGGATCAACCCTTCAAACCCATGAGCAGATGGAATTTTTTTTTAGGAAATGATGACAATGATCACAACACATAGTTCATGCGGGAGGTCATGGACACCTTCTTGCTTTATTTTGTCCCTAGTCTCTGGCTCCATGGATGAGAAGGCGCCCCTAGATCCGACCAGTGCAGGCAGCACCCCGGTTGATCCCACCGCTGCCACTGTTCCCCAGCCTAAGACCCGCAAAAAACGGGCCTCTTCGTCAGGGTCAATGACATCAGAGTCCACCCCGCCTGAGAGCCCAGCAGACTCCAAGAAAAAGTGATCTGTCAGAGCTGGGTTTGTTTCAACAATCCTGACACAGCACAAAAACCAAAGGTTCTCGAAGGTTTGTGCCCGACTTATGTCACCTCTTCAGTCAACATGAGGGGTTTTGTAACATGTCGTTATGTACAGATCATGAGAAATTATTTGTACATCATTTATGCACAGATCATGCTCAGTTAAGACTCTCTCCTGTTCCATATTATCTAGCATCTAGATAGTTGGCCTGTGAATAATTCCATGTCCCAAAACCATAAGGCCATGTTTGTCACAATGTCTAGGGCAATGCAACAGTAATCCAAAGGGTTTTCCAAGTTGGAACCTCAAACCTGTTGCAACTGTGATAGTCCATTGGTTGCATTTTGGAGTGTCCACACTCCTACTGCAAGCAATATGATTGATGTAAAAATTCAAAACTGTCGTGTAGGCAAGGCTCGGTTTTAAAAATACCTGGAATATGTAGGTCCAAATAGATTTCTTTTAAACATTTGTTAAATGTAACTTAAATTTTTTTTTTTTTGATTGCAAGATTTATCAATGCCATTGTATGTGAAGCCTGTGCAAGATACATGTGTACCGGTAATGTGCTATGGTTGTGTATATTTGACAAATGTGGTCAACAAATATTACTAATTTATTTTGACTATTGAGTTGTATGACCAGTTTACTGGCTCAATAGATGTATCTAAAAGCTCAATTTAATACAGCATTAGTCATGGTAATTTTGATGTTGAGTCAATGTATCAGTGGTGAGTTTCTCGTTTGACATGTAAAGAGAAATGAAATCACATTTTTCATGAAATGTCAGGGAGGCTAATGGAGAGTTTGTTGACTCTGGTTATGCTGGAGAGAAGGTTGACTTCCCTTGCATCCAGTGATTATGTGCACAGTAGCCTGTCATGGTAATGCACTAGCATTGCCGCTATCTAATACAACATGGACTGGTCGCTCACAGTTGATGACAAATCATATCCAGTTTGACTTACGCCTCTAAGTAATCCCCCGGTTTTTGTTGGAGAAAAAACAAAGTGGGGGTAGACAAGAGAAAGTGCCGCAAGTTTGGAGCATCGGAATTGATAATTGATGCTGTGATTAATAGGCCCGGTAGTCCAAAGTGCGTCTGATGGGTACAGTGGCGGACATTAATAGCCTGGTTTAATGCTGGCCGATCTGCTTGCTTATGCTGGGTGCGTTGTGCCATCTCATTTTTCATTCCAGCAGACACCTTCGCTCCTCTTCCGTTCCTTTTGCTCCTTCGTCTCCTTAATTGGACCAATCCCATGGCTTCTTTGCACAGGAATGAAAGGGGGGGACACTGAATTTACTGCAATGGCTCGCGTCGCCCGGCGTGGTGTCACATGACACTAGCAAAGCTGGCGGGACTTCTTACTGGAAGTCAGTCATCAAGTGTTTTGTACTGCCCTAAAAGATTAAGGAAAAATGATGTTGCAAACCGTTTTACTACTTGTGCAGAATTAAATAACCTTTTGGTCGACTCTGCAGAGCCAGGTTGAACTGAAAAAGAAATTAGTTGCAGAAGTGACAATATTATTATTAAGAACATTCTCTTCTACTAAATTAGCTCATAAAAATTAAAATTACCAATGTGAATGACGGCATTAATTAAGCCAACATTTAAGCACTTAATTGACATTCATTCATATTTGTGGCAAAACAAACCTCTCCCGTTGAACACTGTAGCAGTGCCCGCCAAGGGATTAAATGGTTGCTCACTTCTGCATCTTCAACTTGTGCCCCCTACTCTAACCGGTCAATACTTTGCTGTGGTACATCAGCTGCCCAGCAAAGTTTGGTTTCCTTACTGCTAGTCTTGATGCTATGTAAAATCAGACTCCGGCACCCGCTTGGTATCCCTCTATGCATGTGACTCGCAAACTCAACCTTCATTTCAGATGATACCCATAAAAAAGCATTCCGATTTTGACAGTTCTTTGAAAGATCAGTGTAAAAATTTGTACTACATAAAGCAATGACATATTTCGGGGAAGAATGATGAAAGGGATTACTAGACTGCCGTCAACTAATTTTGACTGACCCCTTTCGTTTGCATCAATAGTTTGTCCAATCAGCCAACACTTTGAGACCGTCCGTTGTGCACTACTTTCTCCTCAAACCGGCAAGTCATTGAAGGTTGGGAGATTGCTTTGACTTCATTTGAAAGGATCTCTGTGAGAACAAATGTGATTCTGCTCACTAGTGACTGGGGAAATTGCAGAGCATTTTTGCGTTTGTTTGGGGGAGAAAAAAATGGTGACTGCACTCCTCGAAACCTGTTCCCGTGGATTTCAGGGACAGGTTTCTTGTTGACTCCAAAGTACCGCTGTTTTATCATGGAGAGGGTCACCGAGTTTCCAAATATAACAGCAGTGATGCCATACATTCCCCTTTTTTGTGCCGTAACCATTTGTGGAATGACAGCCCGTGTCCTGTGATACGGGGTCTTAATGAGCCCAATGCCACTTGGTGTTTTCCCTAGGTAATGAAGTATTTCTTGCACTCGGCTTTACATTCTGAGGCAGCGATCCCTCTCTGACACAGACTCTTTGAAGCACAGCCTGGGCGAATGCATTAGGATTGGAGAAAATCATATTATGTCTTAATTATGGATTGAGAGTTGTCTTTGATTTTTAGCTGTACATGTATTTAGACAGTTCAGATGTTTTTAGGGAGGTTGTGGTTTCAGCATTCGCATTTGATGCGCTTGTGATCAAAGCTCTGTGGTGTCTCTAAGCTAGGTACTTCACCGTAATTCGTCCAAAGACTGACAGGCATGATGCCCTTACTGTGCTCTCTCAGAATGTATTGGCTAACCGTCCGTTAAGTTAACCGGCTGGCCTGGTATTCTGTAAATATCGATCAGACTTAGTCTTGTCCCTGAGCAAGATATTTTATCATGATTGCTCCCCCAAGTCCGTTGAACAGGAGGCCTCAACTCTCCCCTACCATGTGGAAAATGCATGTAAAATAATGCCACTTTAATGACAAATGCAGGGGCTGTACGCATCAAAATACAAAAGTAACTGCAGTGTAATAATGATCCTAGGTCTATGAGATCTGTGTCAGTGTTTTTCCCAGAGCGGAAAGGGTTGTCTCAACCTGCTGTTAGCGAATTTATTTACATATCTTTTGTATTTGTCCCCTCATTTACATATCTATTGTATTTGTCACCTCATTTACATATCTATTGGATTTTGTTTCCCTGGATAAGTATATCTGTATTCTTGTGTGGAATACATTTCTTGTGAGAAGGTGAACAAGTTCAGAGGAAGATTTATGTCGCAGATTTACTCTTGTTGGTCATTTGACCCACATAGTGAGCGTTCTGGGTAATTTATACATTTCTAAGTCAAATGTGACGTGTTATGTGAGGAGCCCGTTTGAGCGTTTATTGGATATTTCATTATTTTTAGGTCATTTTACTATAGGTATTCTGTCCCGTTGAAAATTTTCACCCTTCAAATTCAGTGATTATCAAAGCCTTTTTATAATTTTTTTCATCGCTGCAAATCAAAATTTTGAAACTCTCTGTTTGTTTCTCTGTTGATGTGACATTTGATGTCACCCGAGACCGAGTGCAGAGGTTTTTGGTGGTTGCACAAAATGGGGCCAGTCCATATCGCGAAAAAAAGGCAAGAAGGGGAATTCCCTGTGTTTCAAGGCGAGCCGGGATCGGACGGCGTCATTTTTGTCCAACCTCCCGCGTGACGTGGCGCTACGCAGTCACGCATCAGACGGGACGAGAGGTTTGATTATCTCCACCGGTGAGGGTTTCATGGACAATTTCGTCGAAAAGCAATCAGAACCAGCTCACAATATCGCCCATATATAATTCCATTTCGGATAAATCCGCGACTGTCCGTAACGAATTCGCCAACAGGCAGGCGAATTCTATCATCGTTCAGCCGTGCATTATACTTGTGCTCCTGACAATAACCAGGTTTAGGAGTGTTATTTCTCCCACTGGTCGCCGTATGTAACTTAACCATAAATTCGGGAATTTATGTCACAGTTATCATGTTGTACAGGTCTCTGAAAATTGTATGTATTTTTAATGGGATGGTTTGGCTCCATGGCTCATGAACAGTCCGTGGTCTGAAGATGACTAATGGAAGAAGCCGACTGTTTGGGAGATCAATTACGTAGAGTGATAGCGTTTGATTGATGGAGACACAATTCTGCCCGTTCCCGCTTTCATCATTATACGAGGCGAACCGGGTATTAACTTTCAGTTTGGTATTTGTATATAATGGCACTCGGATTAATAAAATGATAAAACATGCATTTGATGCATTCTAATATAATGCTGGTGTGACGTGGACACGATTGTCATGCACTGGGAAGGGGGGGGTTCTGGGATGCAAGTTGGCCCATTCGGGAGGAAGAGGGGTTCGTTACTGGTGATAGCATGCAACAGTCTTATAGTACATCGGAGAACTTCTCGGACTCCAGTTGTTCCAGAGTGGTGTCGAGTTCAGGACATCGGTCCTTGCCAGCGTTCAGTGGAAACTGACTTATGGCACAACTAAATGGTTTGAGATGTGCTCGGGAAAAGGCTGTTGTGCGTAAAATTCCGTGTCCTCATGTTAAACTGCCAAAATAGTGATTATGCCAAGTGGTGGTCATTTGATAAAGCGGCAGTATGGTCTCGTTTCCTTTGCAGGGGGTATGGCATTATGACTGTGAAAATGGTATGCACTTGCTGACATGTATTCGGATAGGACCATTATACTATATCTATTAACCAGATAATTTTGTAAATAAATATAAATATATACTTGAAAACGGGATTTTAAGTGTCATTATTTTCTAAGAAATTGCTGATGATACAAGCTGAGAGCTTGCACTCTGGGGAAAAAAGGTTATTGGCAATTTGTGTCTAATTACTTCCTGTCGTCAGTTTCAGAGAAATGTAATATACCTCGATTTAGGTTGCTCTCGAGTTTAGCTGATTGTAATCATATATTGCACGTCAAAGTCAGCTGCTGTCTCAGCCTGTGGTCCATTTCAACCCCCCCCCCACCACCACCACCTTGTAAACAAGGGAAAAATCTTTCCCGCGTAATGAACCTTGGCCGCTTTCCGAGTTGTGTTGGGCATTTTGTCATCAATCCTACTTTCAGTCCTGTCAGTCGGTTTCCCAAACCGTCCGACATCTCTCCACTTGTCGGCACCCATCAAACCTAATTGCGACGACATGGATCACGGTATTAGTATATCGGGCTTAGATGACTTGCATCCTCTTACGACTCGGGGCCGCGCCACCGAGGAGGCAATATCTCTACAAGGTCTGGTCGTTTATTGCAGAGGGCGTAATATTGACGGTGTTGGAAGGCATGAGTGCGTCGAATAGGGAAAAAAAGGTCTCCTCTTGGCACCCAGACGCGCCAGACATAAGCCCCAGGGGGTTCTTTTGCATTGCATCGCCACCCGAAAATCACCAAACCGAAAATGACTCATTGATTTCACGCGCCAAAATGGTCACCATGGTGACAACTGGGCCAGAAGAAGACACGATAATCAACGTGCTGGCATGCAGACCAGTTATCGCTTAGCATTCTTTCAGGTTTTTTTTTTTTTTTTATAACCCTTTTCTCCTCTTTGCTCCTCTTCTGCCTTCGGTCGCCTAACCTAGGGGGCTCGGGATCGTGTATCAAAGGGGCCGACACGCCGAGACAAAGGCCTTGTCAACGTGAGTCATTGTTAATTTACTCGGCGCGGTGTCATTTAATTTCGAAAACGGCGCAAATGAATCATTTTCTCCCTTGCAATTGTTAGGGGATTAATAATCCGTTCCCCCTCCGTTGTCGCCGGCTGGAGCACGCAATAATACATAGCCCTGTTGGGCTGGAGCACGGGGGGGGGGCAATTACGCAGGCCCCTTGGCCGGCGGGTCAAGATCAACACCCAGTACAATCTGGCCCTCTTTTGGATGGAAATTATGAACTGGCCACACTGGAGACCTGGAGGGTACCATGCTGATTAACTCATCTCAACTTTCGGTTCTTTGTCGGATTTGTGTGATGTCGGTCAATCTTACCCTTGATTCCCAACTTATAGGGACTTGTTTTTCAGTCCACAACAATGCTCTGAACACGCTGCGACTCGAGACCGGGAATTGTACTCACCATTTACCACTTCTCTTGCGGGTAAAACGGGCTGTCTCCAAATCATTATTGCTGACTATTCATTATGACAGATTTAACGGTTAGAGAACCGTCTAACATTATCACCCTTTGAAATGAACCAGCTTCCTTGGTGAATACGTATAGTATTAGACGACGAAAGCCTTTTGGTAAGCATAAAATAGTGCTTGGCCTATGCTTAGCGAAAATAAATCGGCCAGTCGCAAGCCATGTCACTGGGTTCAGTGTTCTCTTTTTTTCGGGGGAGGGGGTAAAACGGTTATGTGTATGACACAACTCCGCGGTTATTGCAACACAAATCGCTAGTGTTAGCCGGCATCCTGGTTGTTTTCATCCGGAAAGTGGCCTACATGTTATCCTGAATAATCCACTAGTGTGATGGCAGAGCAGGTATTAATATTCCAAGGATTACCAAACGATGTTGGACGCAGTGCCGTCTGGCGTCCATTGCAGTATTCTGCGAACCAGGCGGTTGGTTCGAGTCCGTAGCGACTTAACTCCGAAAAAACAGTCGCTCACGCCTACCTGGTTTTCCAAGGGAAGTATTAAGGTGTAAGACCCCCCCCCCGTTTTGCTCACTCAGTGAATACCAGAACAACCTAAAGTTTGGAAAGTTATGGGAGGGAACTAAAAGGACCATCTTAAAAGTTCGGCATTGGGTATCTTACTCGTGTAGTAACATAATTATCTTGAGGGCAAGTTGAGGGGACTGTATCCCCTCCAGTAATTTGATCAAATTAAAGTCTCGTCTTTTCTTTTTTTTTCAAAATGCTTTTGAATGCAGCTAGAAACACCTCTTTTGAGGTGGGACGGGCTCCCACACTCAGTAGCGTGCTCTCTGCACCCTCTCGCCTATAAATATCGATTCCCACACAAGGAAAGCTGCTGTATGGACCCGTACCCTGCCTGTGTTGTTCGCAGAGTGTCGTGACTTGTCCAGTATCACGCCCGTCAGTAGAGATCGAAAACTCCCCGTTTCCACAAGTAATAAATGCAAGAAATAGTTTGGCTGAAAACGGTTGCTGCGAACGCGCTTCCACCGTTCGGCGTCATCCGCCTATTTCCCCCCACTGAAGTTACGCTGACACTATTAAGTCAGTGGGCGGAACAGTCTCTACAAGTAGAGCCCAGCTGCCCGCAGTTTTTGTAATTTCGTTAAAAGTTAGTCTTCCTGAGTTCACGTGTCTCCTTGTTTGGTCAAAAGTGACTTTGACGAGTCAACAACATAAGTGTTTTTATCAATGTAAGTGAATCACCGAATATGTTCCTCTATAGTGAAATCCTATATTAAGGGCCCAGCTTCAATGAGCTAACGGTAAGTACAGTGCTTGGCAACTCTTCATACTCGGCAAAAGGCTGCTGAGGAACAAGGCAGCTATAGCCTACGTCACGGAACAATTTGAAATTGTTCCCCCCCCCCAATGCTTGACTTCAACATTTTGGGACCCATAATCAAGTTCGGCGTACTTTTTACATTGACTCTAAAGATCATAATGACTACGGGGGAGTAGAGAAGGGGCTATGTACAAAATAATGGTAAGGTTTGAATAAAAAGGATTGAAATAAAAACAAAACCAGATGGTGTCATCCAGGTCGACTCTAATCAGGCTCAAGACTTGATATGATTTTGCATCACCCTCAAAACAGCATCCTGGGGTAAGGGAAAGTCACATACGTTTTACACGAATTCCTTCTCTCTGGAGTTAGCTTACAATTATTGGACGTCGGCCAGTGACAGTCGTATTCCTGTCCTACTAACTTATACTGCAGAACATTTTCCAGCAGTGCTCCGTTTTTGTTTGTCTCCCGTCGACCATTATAGTCAAAGGCCAGGCAGATTCCTCTACCAAGTTTCGGCGCTGATTCTCCTGTGGATTACAGCCGGAGCTATGTCTATCTGTCTAGACACGTGCTCTCTCGGGTAAGCCGCTTGCACACTTGTTAACTCCCAACACGTCCTGGGTCCGTTGCCCTATCGGTGTCAAGATACAGTCATTCAGCGCTTCCCCTTACGCGACTCTTGATACCTTTGCCGATAGAACTTATGAGATGATGGGAATAGCAAACAGGTTGAAATGTCACCCTTGAGCTAGTGTACGGGATACGCGCCGGCATTTAGCGCGAGTTCGCACCAAGGGATATCGCTGCACCCATCATCATCATCATCATCATCATCATCGCCATTGCTACTGTGCCTATAGTGTCTCCGTGCAGTCATTTAACACCATTAGGGGACCCAGTGGAAACCGACTTGCCCCCGTCTCATCCAAACACCGCCGAAGATTCCCCCCATCAAACCCTTTCCCCCTCGGAGAGTGACTCCCTTTTAGCGTGATGGCACTCGCCTTTTAGCGACAATTGCGCGGGGAGAAAATGATGAAAACGTGTTACACGGGCCGCAACACTCCCCCCCCCCAACTAATGGATACAGTCATCGCAGATGATGGGGCCTCGAAACCCCGCTGGGACCGGAGAATGCCATCTCCTGAAATCTCTTGCCCCCTCAAACCATCACCCATTACGGAGAAGAGGAGACAAGGCGGGAAATGATACATGTGTAAGGCAATGCAAAAAAAAAATAATAATAACTAAAGTTTTTGAAGTGAGGAAACGACAAGAAAAGGAGGGAGCGAGAACAGAGAAGAACAGAAGGGATGACAACATGGCCGAACACTAGAAACAGAGTTACAGTAAGACAGAGCTTGTAGTTAGGCAAACCGTAGTCTATGTGATAGACGCCCGCTCGTATACAGAGCTTGCACGGAGTAGAACGGGTGACACTCAAACTAAGCAAATCGAAGGTGAGCAGTAACCAAAATATAAAGCAGAGATAAGCCTGGACAGGTTGAGTGCACGAGTGGAGTTAACAGCTTTCAGAGAAGGTACATTCCGAGTCCATAAGCCGGCACAGGAATAGAGATGATAAGGAAAAAAGGTCCGAAGAAGCGCGAGAGCAACTGCGTGCAAACTGAAGCAAGGCCACTGTGTATGTACATAGAGTAGACCTGGAGAAGCCGAGCAGAGAAAATTGGCTTTCAACAGAGGAAAACTGTGCCGCACTGTAGGCGAGAAAGTATGCTGTGCGACATTAATGCTACATTGGAATACTTTCAACTCGTTCACGCTTTGATCGAAAAAAAGAAAGATGATCGCATCTTCCCTTTGTATTTAGTTATCTGAGTTTTGCCTCATTTCAGATCCTCCTTGTATTTCCAATTCCCCCAAGGAATTTCTCTAATAGCACCGCAGCGTCACTTCTGATGAAGTGACGCTTCTACAGGTCGCCTGTGACGCGCTCCGAATGTTAAAAAATTCTCCCGTCTCGTCTCTTCACACAACCTGGAAAAATACCTTTGTTTTTCCACAGCGCGAAATGTGCGATTTTTTTTCTAATACGGGAGTGTTTGCCAGGGCCCGTCTTGGGACACGCTCTTTAAGAACATTTTTTCCTCTCTCGTCTTCCTGACGAGAGAGGAAATGGTTTAGTATTGTCTGAAAGCACAATGGAACTGAGTCGGTTGACTGACCGTCCGGGGAGAGGGTTGATAGCCGGGAGGGAAATATCATGGGGGGGAAATAAGAAGGAAGCCGGCTGGCGTCAGTTGTATTTTGTGAGCAAAGATTTACACTTTTGTTTTCAGCTTTTCCCTTAGTGATCTTCATGTGGGAAGTGTTGCGTCTTGATAATGTACAACTGCTGTATAGAGGTTTGAACATCGAGCCAAAATTGTGGAGTTCAACTGTCAACATCAGCCTTGTTATTTTCCACGGGTTCATAATTTCTCGAAATTCGTGTTGCGGCATGGAGTATTTCTGTTTTCGGTTCCAGTGCGTACACTTTAGTTGTTTTCGGTATTGTGCATGAGTTTGCATATGGGTATGCGTGTCTGTGCAACAACGAACTCAATCAAACCGATCTTCATTTCAGGTTTCACGGATGATTCAAGGTGCATTTATACGGTTGGACAACGAGAGCGGACAAGATAGAATGCTCTACCCAACAGCTATCTCAAAATGAGCCGAGAAAAAGTCAGATGACGATTGATAAATCGTATACTTAAAATTGATTTTATTGTATCAGAATTTGTTCCGTAATACGGCAACTCTTTCAAAATATTAGAGTTTCCAACATGGTCATATTTCAGATAGAACAGAAACAATTTTTTACAAAAAAGGAAATGGTTAATGGTGGTGATTTTTTAATTGGAACTGAATTGTGCGAGGGCTGTTTATAAATACACAATAAACAACTTATTTTAGGTCCAACTGTAACAAAAGATCATGATCATGATTCCGATCTGATAGTGGTAGACCTACTTGGCGCTGGCTGTTTCTCATCCTGCCACATTTCATTCCCTAAGGACAGTTTCCAGCGCATCTTTGGGTCCCCCCTCCACTCACGAAGTCCTCCCTGCTTAAGATAGGTCTGACTGTCTCCACACATGGCAGCTTCTTTCCAAGTTTCTTCCGTTGTCATTTATCATTTTTCCCGTTTCATCTTCCAAAACATCCGGTTACCGCCACTCTACAGAGTAGATGCCCATGGCCGCCATGTCGGTTTTTTTGTCAGTGTATTCAAGCTTTTTCCGATTAGTGCACAAGTTGTACATAAGCTGTCCTCTAAACGCTTATCTGCGGTTGAGCCGGTCTACTCCAACCGAGGCCAGCCCCTTCTCGCGGTTACTCAAGGAACCATTTTTCCCGGTCGCGCCAGCTTGGGCTTGCTGGATTTCTGCACGTTTTCTGCAAACCGGTCTAACAGGCCTATACATTTGACACCTGTCGCCTGTACCACTTCATTAACACGGTTTAATCTTTCACCACGACTCTTGATAGACTGGCAGATCTATGCCATTTTGTTTTCGAAGGACCAACCCCTTCCCCTCCATTTATTAGAATATCCGCCCTTGCATGTGAAATTGTATATTGACAAGGGTGCCGTATACAGTAACACAAAGGCCTGTAAGAGGTGTATTTAGGTGGACAGATGGCGTGTCAGCCTTACAGCGAGCGAGCATCAATGATTTGCTTGGATGTCGTGTAACCGAGCGAGGGTGAGTCAGCCACCACTGCCAGCTAAAGGATGCACAAATATTTGATGTTCAAGAAGCCGCTAGAATTTGGAATTCCGATGTTGTCTCGCTGAATGATTTCGGACTCCTGCAACATTGACGAGTGTGGGGGGGGGGCGGAAGGGAGGCGGTCTGCTGACTTCCTGATCTGCTGCTGTCAGCGAGATTCGATTGCGAATATCAAGACTCCTTCTAATCGATATTGTTGGTATTTTTGAAATTGGCTCGTTGGGCGCCCCTAGCGATTAAACTGATGGAAAGCGCAACTAAAAGTGTTGCCCCCTGACGAATATTGCGACGCTTACAGTTTGAGATTTTATTACATGCATTGGACGTTATTATTAGTAAAGTGATAGTCCCTCGCAGCCACCAACATCATCAGAAGGGTTTGTAGAAGCGGGTGATATATCATTTCCCACGTTGACAAACTCTTTGCAGCTTGACTGATGCCACAGTCGTCAAGCTGTTGTCACCTGATCTTGCTTTGTCGATGAACCGCGTCGCAGCGAGTGGAAGATCGTACGCTTGGGTCGGCGCGCTAGACCGTCCATCCAAAGATGACACGAAGAAGCACGAGGCTGCCACGGAGGGCCTTAACGTGGTATGAGTTGACGTTTGAACCGACACGAAATGGGATTGTACATGTTCTAAGCTAGCAGGAGACTAAACACGGAAGTGCAAAACGCTATTCAAACTAGGCTCTGGCCTTGTAAGGAAATGCAACCGGTCCTAAAATTCGGTTTCCAAAGGTGACGATTTCATTTGGGTAATCTATTTATCGGTATTTTTCTTTAATTTATTTATTACGGTTTTTTTTAAGGAGCTCAATTTTGTCTCGAAATACCAACTAGAAAACACTTTCAAAGGAGACCATTGAAACGTCATGGCTTGTGCCACCTGCAAGCCAGCTCATGTTTTAACGAAATTAAACCATTTCCCTTAAAATAGACAAAACGAATTTCGTTTCACGGAAAAGTTTCACCATTATAATAGAAAAATGATCCAGAGCATGCAACACAGTACACGCACACACGGTCAGCCAACTCGACCCCGCAAGACTGGGATTCGAAGCCTTGATGTGCTGATCCTGTGAATCGGGCAGCGTAGCAACAAGTACATTGTGTGCCGGCCTATTATTATCACAGATTTTCATAGACAATTGTGTATATCTGAGAAAAACCAAAGATCTGACAAAAACCAAGAGGCTTGTTTGAGCGTTCTGTGGAATATTATACGTTGCAAGCATCAAGCGCTCGAGCGCCCCCGGCCAAAAGCCTCATTCTGTCTCTAACTAGCCACCTCGGATCGTTAACGCTGCCTAGAGTTTAGGCCGACGGCAGAGCGACACGCAGCGTTCGAATGGACACCTGGGAAATAAAAGCGACACTTTTATTAGCACTAAGAGTGGCGCTGAGCCTATGGGGGAGGGGCCCCCCTTCTTTCCGTCTCAACTGTCGGTTTGAATTTACCCAGTGCGATCCCGCGTGGCCCGGGCAAATATTGCCTCAGTGAGCAACATTATATACAGAGACGAGGCCTGGCCCTGCGTCCTTATTGTCTTGTCCGGTCCAACACACTCGGGTGGTTATAGCCTGCATGTGGCTAGCCAGGCACCCGTGGTTTCAGACGCGTCTCTCCAGCTTCATTTCCTCCGAAATAGCCCTGTCTCCTTTGGGGTTACAGCATCCGCAGGATGTTATCTTTCGCCGTACTATTTGGGCACGGCATACTGATGCCTTCTTTTGCTCTGCCTCTTTGCAGAGGGGAGCAAATATTTGACCAATTTGCTAAATTCTGATGGAATATGACTAAGAAAGCAATGAAAGTCACTGACCGCTTGCACTCACGCGGAGTACTTTTTTACCTTCCGTGGTATTACTTTTCCGCAACATCCAAAATGCTAACTCCTGATAATGAACCTGGCTCCGGAATTGAAATTACAAACGGAGCTTCATCCGCAGACCCTATGCATAATGAAGACCTGCCCATTAGCGAATAACCCATGCTTTCTGTCACGAGAAAAAGTAATTTCCCCTGAGACGGAGCCCGATAGTTTGCAAAATCCTGCCGGTGATTATATTGCATCTGACAGCATTTAAATTTGCGTCACCGAACACTCAATTTTACGGCTGTAAATCCATTTATGTAAGTAGGAACAACGCTGAGGCAAAGGGTGGTTTGATCAAGCAAGCCTGCTTAATTTTGTCCCCTCGCTTTTGAAAACATGTTTAATCCCCACGCTGGGAAATTCTTTGCCCGCGTCTAAAGTGATTACAGCTGCCAATTTGGCGCGGAGGTGTAAGTGTAACGCGCAAGGTAAACGCGAGTAACGGCATTTTTTCCGCACAATTTGAACAGCCAAATGAAACACGAGGAGGTTACGACCTGTATGCCTCTTCACATCATCTTTGACTTGTCCTTGGTAAAATATTGGAGAAGTCACACGGTTCGTGTGATTTGGTTATAGGATTAAAAGAAAGCCCTTGGCCTCATGTGTGTCGACAACAAGGAAGGTCAGGGGGGGGGACCAGCGCAGGCAACCCCCCCCCAAAAAGAGCATTTTTTTTCTTAAAAAAAAAGGAAAGGCGGTTTGGGGGGTTCTAATTCACATCCCTTTTTCAAAGCGGTTGAAAAGCACCAAAACGTAGCCTCGGCCCTCCAAAAGGACGTAACGGGTGACAGAAATAATGTCCATAAGTTTTCGCCCCCAAAAGATTTTGCTCCCCCACTTACGGATCCGCCCTTGGTTGACAATATTGCAATAGTACAAAAGACGACAACGAGGCTTTGGATTCGGAGACAAGTATCTTTTTAAATTTTGAGAGAGACATTCTAAAACAGCTTGTTTTATAGCGAGTTAACCCGAATTGCTCGGCAGACTGTGCCGGATTTGATGACTGTATCCTGTCTCGGGTAAAATTTCAATCTGCGCCGGCCTCAGTATATCACTCCCAACTTTCAGAGCAATCTGTGTCGATTGGCGACTGAATCCTCTCACCCACTTGACGACTTTACCGTCTGTTCGTTTTCCTCTCCATTCTTCAAATATTCCCCAGTTTCAGAGTGGGGATGGACAGGGGGGAATTGAGTAATTGATTTATATTTTTGGAGGCAGACCTATATGGTAGGTGATACATCCATGCCGAGACCCACGGGGGGACTTTTTCGATGAAATAAAAAAAAAATTCACCCCCGAACTTTCCTGCTAACAGAACGAAGAGATGGCTTTCTTTGAAGAGAATTTTACGCGCTTAATCACACAGCACTGGTTCAGTCGTTAAAGAGGGTATTTCGACCAAAAAAAAACCATCCGCGTGGTTCTCATTTTCTACTACAAATCCTATCCTATAAGATATTTAGCAGTGTTAATTCGACCCCTACACTTTACCTTTCTCCTATCACTCGTCCAATCATGACCACTTATGCAGCTGTAATTCCGAAGCCCAGGTTTTGCAGTTGTGTAGCGCACGCGCACAGAGCCCATGTCGCATGTTTACACCTGTTTCCGAATTATAGGATTACACTGTACATGTTTTGTACGTCGCAGGGGCTGTATAACTTATAAGGGTTTGGCAACGTTATAGGTTTTCTAAATTATATTTTTTCAAACATTAAACGTACTAAATCTGTTTATTTCCCGATCGCTGCCGAGGCTGCTTCCGATTTCTGAAAGCACAGTCTATAAGCAGGCTATTAGGCTTCACACACAGTTTTCTCCTTTAATGCTCTTAATTTGCAGAATTCTGTATTACGTGTATATTAATTCATTTGGAGATGGTAATTTTATAAGTATATCTTTTGATTCAATTTCGTAAGTGCGAAACAAGGTCTGATTTCATTTTTAATCTCATTTTAAGCTCTCGTAGATTGCATTGACAAAATGGGACATACAGGATATTCCCATCCCACTAACCCACCCCACCCTCATCAATACTCAACGTCTGTACCCTCCCACGTATGTTCATCCCCTCACTTAGTTGGTGCGCGTGCGCACTGAATCCCACTACAGCCAGAAGCTGTACTCGGACAGGTGGACCCCAAAAGTAATCGATCAACATCAGGCTCAGATGTATTTATTTGCTCCTCATTTCCATACTGATTAGTATTTAACCACTAAAAGTCCCTTTTGCTAACTTGCACATGATAAAAATCCATTTTCTGCCAAGTTTTTGCCCGTCTTTCTAACGTACCTCCAAAGTAACAGAGTCAGAAGTTGGAAGCGAAGGCAACATGTCAAAGGGTTCTTTTTTCAGTTTTACCGGGTTTTCCCTGACTTTTCTCTGCTTGTGAATATTGAGAAATACAATGAAGTCTCTGATGAAAAAGTATTATGCAAGAAGGAAACCGTATGAACTAGAACAGAAAATTTTGGTTTGTGCCTTTTCATCGGTCAATTTGACGTCATAGTACTTATCAGTGTAGTAAAGTCAACTCGCACCGAAACGCACTCGTACACTCCAGTGTGTGAGTGGGCGTGTATGCCATGCCCAAAATCCGGACATCTCTTTTGTAGACCACTGTTGGACTCGGCGCGGAAATTTGAAGATAACGAAGAAACGGACTGATGGAAAGAAACCATTCAACAGTCTTCCAGACAGTATCACTGATGATCTGAGGGGAATTCAACAAAAGTGCGAATACAGGGCACTAAGTGAGGTAAAAAACATGGAAAATGACGAAAATGGATCCCAATGAAAAACGAAGTGAATTTCAAAAAAGGGGTTTCTTCCTAGAAGTAATAAACTTTTTGGGTTCCTAAGAGTTGCTAGTCTTTCATGTGGCATCAAAGTTACTTTGCCCGTTCACCAAATCGACTCCTGATTACGACCGGTGGACTTGTGACACGTTTAGAAGCGCAGTAGAGTATAAATGAGTACAGACACTCCACACGTCTCTGCTCCTAGCCCCACCCCCTTCCAACTCTCCATCCCGTTCCCAAAGACCTCTTCACTAATAAATTCATAATTATGCACGCATGCGCACAAATGGCGGTAAGAAATGTGAGCGGGCCATTGAAAATATACAGGGGTGCGACTTCGATGATCATTTTTCTTTCAGGTTTTCCGAGTTTGTTCATTTTTTTCTTCAGAATATTCCATGAAACCGTTTTTGCTATTAGTTTTTAATCTACATGGAATTTTTAGTGCTCTGTTAAAAGATTTTAAATCATTTTTTTTCCTGTGTGCACGAGATCGTCGTTTCTTAGTGTGGCCCCCTTCCATCATAAGAAGTATAAACTACATCGTGTGTGTTCTTTTGTGTGTTAGTGTTTTTTGCTCCGATAACGCTAACGATGTAGTTTTTACTACTTTTGGGGAAAGGGGGCAAACTAGGAAACGACAATCTCGTGCGCACAGGAAGACTTACGATGTTTAAATCTTTTTACAGAGCACTAAAAATTCCACTTAAATTACAAATTATTGGCGAAAACGATTTAATGGATTTTTTTCAAGAAAAACTGAACGAAGTCAGAAAACCTGAGAGAAAAATGATCATCGACGTGGCACCCCTGTACATTTTCAATGGCCCGCTTATACTTCTTGAAGAGGTCTATATGACACATTATACAGGAGCAGCTACACCCCCCGGCTTTGTCAACAAGGTCCGCGATGTATTCTCTTCTGATCTCTCCACTGTCCAGCAGACCTCTGCATTATCTGACATGCTACCTCGGGTTATCTGTGAGCCAATTCCCAGGTGAGCGACATTGGGTACCGTTATCTTCGTGCGAAAATTTGCGCGGCTTCATTTTTCACTTCTCATTTCCGTCGTGTCTAGGTACTATGAAATCGACAACTGTTTCGGATATGTGATGCTACAGGGATCCTCAAATTTGATGTCATAGTCTTATTTCAAGGCGCTCGCCTAACAGGCTGTCTCCATACCCTACTGAAATTTTATAAATCCCACAGATGGCAAAATCCCACCGATAACGAATAGAGACAAAATTTTATTTGCTCTTTAAACACAATTAGTTAAAAGTTCTATAAATGGTTTGTCTTTCGAGTATTTCTGTGCTTACTTCAGACACTACAATTCAGTAGAAGAGGGGGAAAGATAGACAAAAGGGGACGAAACTGTGATATTAATTGATATAAACTTGGCGCAAATATTTCCAGCGTTCACACATCAAAGCATGGACCAGGGGAATTATAAAGAAAAATCACTAGGCTTGGCAGTTTTCATTTATATTTAATACCTCTTGGTCCGTTATCAATCCAAATAGGCCTATATTACGATTAATCACGAACCATTTGTTAATTTCAACGTCGTCACTTCTCCCGCGTCTTGATAAGCGGTAAAGCGGTAATGATAAACACATGTTACGTCATTCCGCTAATGCCGAATGCTCAACCAGATTCAGTTTAAACAGGCTGGCATACATTCAAAATAATTGGGTCAGTCCTCTTCATTCTGTACAAGGGTGCACCGCAGCAAATAAATTTCCATAGGCAGCAGTGATAAATCCCCATACTTCACAAATATTTAAAAGATGCTACTCTCACAGGTGTTCCGGCTGCACAGAAAAATGATGTTCCACATGTCCTCTTTCATTTCCTTTCAATTTTTAGTGGGTTGACCAATGAAATTTTGAGAAATTCTCACCTATAGCAGACCACCCCTAAAATGAAGGAAATTTCACTCTCTGGGAAAATAGCTATTTTGAAAATGCATCCCTCTGCAAAATGGCTCAATTAGTGCCACTTTCGGACCCTGTTGCATTCAAATTGCTCAAAATCGGAAGCCCTGAGTCCGGCCCAGAGGTTCAGTGTCATATTTCTTCAATTCCCCAGTTCCATGCCTCTCAGGACCCGCTAATATAGAATATTTTGAGTGTAAATATAACTTTTATTAATGAGCTCGGCGGAAATATTTCTGGCCTAAATATGAGGGTGCACCGACAACCACAATTTTTGATCGAACGTGTTCCTTTTTTTTTGAAGCGCCCTCCAGTGATTCCATCCACGCAGGAGTGCATCACTCCGCCCTTCGGTTTCTGCTTACACCATCACCCGAAGGAATTGCAGCTGAATGGCAGAATCTCTCTTGGAATCTTGTGAAGGAACGCAGAACATCGCGGGTAGGCTCAACACAGTAGTCAACACGTTTTTATTGGACTTCCATAAATCTAGTCGCTGAGTTTATTTGTACCCCCTTATTTTCTGGACTCCCAGCCTTCCACGCGGGTGTTGTAACTGCCATTGTTCTCACTGCTTTGAGTAGTCCCTCAAGTTCACGCATGCCCAATTTCATGTGGAGGTTGAGATCAACCTGCTCGTCTTCGGAAGTAATGGTGGTGATATACAATGATTGGTGTGCCTTAATTATTTTTTTTTTCTTCCGGTAAGCACGTTTGGTTGAACTCATTGCAAATTGGTTGATCGGATAAGACAGAGAAAACAAATTCCAATTGGAATCTGGAGCAACAGCCCATCAAGCTCAAGCGCATCCGGCCGGATGTAATATCGTACGGTGCATTCCCATATTCTCCGAGGTCACACTCCAAACCTGCCGTCACTTGTTTGTGGGGGCTTTAATTAAAACTTACTTAATAGCCAAAAATGACTCGAAACGAGATTTTCATGTGGGCTTGTAGACTCGACATTCTGATGTCATCGCGCGCTGGGATACCAGACAGATGAGAGTTATGACAATATTGTCTTCCCCTGACCTCCGGAGTATGATGTTTAACGAATGGGATGGACTGCGGATGAAATGAGGCAATTACCTTGCCGCCTGGAGTGGCACTCCTTCATGTTCTACTCGTCTCATCTCCTCTCATACACCAACGAGAGTGGCCTTCCGTTGCTAGGGAAGCCGCGTGATGACTCCCGTGCCGGCGAGTCGGAGCACTCACAAAGCTAGCTTTTTCTAGTGCGCGAGATTGAGACTGGACGGATACCTCGTCTTACCCATGGCTGGAGACACTCAGCCGCTAAATCGACCCGAGAAACGAAGAAGGACCCTCTGCATCGGCTTTGGATCGCATCATCATTACCAGTCCACACGGCTCTTTAAAATGCCCTGATCAAATTTTCTTTAAGCACATTGAAATCAAAGCAGACGCCCTGTCTCAATGTTGATGATGCAAGAAAATCTACGTTAAAAAGACGGGAGGGGGCCACAACTGCACTCACCTTCTCTCCTAAGGAGCTTGGAACTGAGGAGATTCAATTGAATTACCGTCGTGGCCGACTGTAGTAACCGCGCTGTGGTTACTCTCAAAGAAAGCAAACATCTGCAGTGCTGTCTGTTTGCACCAGCATTTAGACGTACTTCGTTTGTCGTGTCAAGGAAGTCTTGACAAGCAACAAAGAAATGTAATCATTGTTTTGTTTCTTTAAATGTACCAGTACATTTGCACCTTACATTAGGCTGCTTAAGTAATTAACTCAAGCTGTTTGGGTGAAATCTCGAAATGAAATGGTCATATCAAATTGGAAAGTCAAGCTTTGCACTAAACTGCATGACAAAGACTTTATTGTAAAACAACGTTTAAACACTCCGTACCCACCCATTTTGGCACCTTTTAAGCACGTTGAACCCACGGTGTGTTTATTGACATGCTTTGTGAAATCCACTTAGCATTTAAACGCATCCCTAAACGCATTTGAGTGTAAATGTACAAATATTTCGTCGGTGAAGCGTGTTTAAAATGTAGGTACAACGAGTGTTTAGAAGTGTGTTTAAACTGATGGCTCACTGGATGCAAGTGAAACGTATGTTGGAAGTGCATTGATTTGTCATATTTGGGATTGACTCGGAGGTTTATACCAGGCAAGATATGGGGCGGAGGGGTACCCCCCCTTACCTGTCCAATCCCTATACACACTCTAGACTATTGTTACTTAACATATCCCCCTAGAAGTCTTCAAAGAATACCTGAGATTCTGATCAAACAATGACCAACACAAAGGCGGGCGGGGGGTCTCTCCGTCCAATGTCTTGCTTCAAATGCGGAGGTTGCACACTACTGAGACGGGTTATTCTGGACGTGACCACCTCTACAATGGTCTTGGCATCACCACTCGTTCTGAATGTGATACGGTGTCTTTCAGAGAACACTTAGTTTATCAGATTCTCGCTTCAGACCTCCAAATTTTACGGATCGATTTTTGTGGGAACGAAAAAAATACTGTTTACCAACATTAGGTGATATGTCGTGGAAAAGAAATGAGTTAAAGTAGGATTTACTGCCTGGTCATGATTGAAAATCTTATCGCAAGTCTTTCAAAAGAGTTTGCGTTGTTTGTTGGGAAGGGAATTTCATACATACAAAAGTGTGATTTAATAGATGAAAGAAAACGAAAAAAAATTTAAACCAACTGTGATCAAATTAACTCCAGTATTATGTCTTCGTTCGAAACCCGTACACACAGAAAAACAAATGCTTGTCAAAGTTCTTTGTCTCCAGGAAGAAAAGTCCGTCCCAGTTCACAAAGAATGTATATTTGGACGAACGATTTTTTCTCTTTGTCCGAATAGCATTGAATCTGTCATCATTTCCAGCTCCACAGTGGACATGCCGTTTTGTCAATACACGTTCCATATGCTAACGTGTTGTGTTTTCATCTTTGTGTCTGTGCAGTAATGCCAGCGTACGGGTACTGCTCGGCGCCGTTGCCGGCCCACCACGACCCGGTGCAATAAAATGTTACGAGATTATTGTCCGTAACTCGAGGCGTAGGGCTCGAGAACAGCATGTCCATGTGCATAGTGCGGTGGTGGTGGTAAGGTTCGGAACTAAGCAGTGAACTTTTTCCCAAGACCTCAACTGAGGTTGACGTTTGGACTTGTAAAGGCTTGCAGTGGCCGATAATGAGCGTGCACCAGTGTCAGATCATGGTCAGATCAAACAAACACGATCGCTTTACCGTTTGTTCATGCGCACAACGCTGTCCTTGCCATCAGTGCGGCTTCTTGCTTCAGTTTTTGCATCAAAAAGTTTGTGTATACATGAAGCTGTGGTCAGGTGCCAGTCTGTCATAGTTATGAGTTATCCAACGTCCAGACACGGGACACGTGCTGTACGGCCTACTCTGGCAGTTGAAAGTTATACGCTGGCTTGCGAAGGTAATAGCACGATACGGTAAGACTGGCTGTACGATCATAAAAATTAATGATCGTGACCCGCAATCGTTTGCAACTATGCTCGTTCATGTCAGAAATTGGAATCAACACTTGCAGAAGTAAATTGCCTGTAAAAAAAACCTCAACTGGTATTCTTTATTACTTTAATATTTAAGATTTAAGACCAACGCAAGGAATCATCAATGAAGGACATGTATTTCAAAGTCAGTTTGGTTAAATAAAAGAAATTGAGTGAAAAAAGTAGACAAAGTTAGGAGAAAGAAGTGCAGTGTTAGTGAGCTTCGTGCAGTTTTGCTGATTACCAGCACTCCCTTTGTAATGAATATCTCCTCAAACAAGAAAGTTCCAGGTGTTATGTTCTATGCCACCGTAGCTTAAAGTTTCACCATCCGAAAAGTACTTAAATGCTATACATGTATGTGGTATGAACGCCCCACCCCCTTTTTTGAACCAATTAATGACCAACTGGAGAACAAAATGGATAGCACTGTTTTCAACGCACCCCCCCTCCCCGTGGAATGTTGTTAGCTTTGGAGGTGAGGGTTTACAACCCCTCATTAGCAAGGGAGAAGGGGGGGGGGTAAACGTCACCAGGGACCATATTCTCTAATGAGGAATTCATACTTCCATGCAGCGGCAAGGTGTAATTGCATGTCGGTTATAACAATGTCTCAACCCATTTGGGGGGGTGCACATCCATCTCTTAAAAGGAGTAAGTTATCCCAATTATGGCCCTTTGTGACTTCCACATCCAGTGTGATTTCATACATAGCTTATCCCCCCTTCATTTTAAAGAAAGCCTTGTAACACACAACACAACACCCAAAGAAATTACGTCATTTCTATAGTTTATTTACATCATTGTAAAAAAAACGATCGATCAAAAAACGATGTTTTAATCAAGGCCCTTCTTCCAAATAACAAATGAAGGCATCTTTATAGAGTGCTTCTAAATACTTTGAAATCTCATTTAGTACATACTTAAGTGTTTGGTTTTTCTTCAAATATCCTCAGTATGAGATCATTATGAACAAATTACACGTCTGGGGAAAATCGTACGACAAAACAATAGCATATTTTATGATAACATAATTACAGACAAATACGGATAACACTCAATTTGCTATGTTGCATTATGCAATTAAAAACAATAAATAGACGAATCCATAAACAAAGGTTTATATGGTGGTAAATAACTCATGACAATAATAAAACTGTCAATAATCATAAATATGGAATGACTCAATATGACATTTTCACGAAATGAAGCATAGACACTGAAATACAAAAGCCGTTTAAATAGAAATCCGTAAATTTATCATAGTTACGAATAAATAACTGTGACCTGTGCCATGTAAACATATCGCCAATTATAATATTGTTTGTAATAAATACGCCTAGCTTTTTACATGCTTATGTAACCAGTAAATTGGTATTTACTAATAAATACCAGCCTGGTATTTAATGACACCGAATACCTCAACACCAAATAAAACATTTTGTGGTTAACATGTGAGTACATTTGTGGACGAAAACATAAATAAATAAGACCAAAAATAATCTTAGTATAGTATATTTCAATAAATAGCTTAAACGGAAAAAGCACACTTCTTGGAGTACAATGAATTGGTAAACTGGCAAACTAGCACGATATTTCAAAGCAAGGGCATAGCATTTGGAGGTCGAATGGAGCAGTGTAAAATCTTCGTGTCGACCAGTAATCCCCTAAAATTAGTGGATCTTTATTTCCACTACTCCCTAATTTATCCATTATACAAATAAATAAATAAACAGCACAATACGAACACGAGGATAAAATAAACGACAATACTATAATACGATAAATATTAACAGCGGTATAATATTTCACGCCGATACAGTGGATAAATAAGAAACTACTGACTTCAGATTCTTAAAATACAAACGACAAACAAACCAACCGACTTGGCTCCCTGCACAATGCACGGTTTCCAAACACAAAGAATCGCCAGTCAAAATGAAACATGACGGTAGCAACAACATGCACGTGTTTGACAGCGGTCTCTCGATGTCAGCATGAAATAATCATCCCATATAATCTTCCATTTTCAATCTCGCCCCGTTCGCGCACCGCTGCACACATTCAGTGTTGCATGACCTAATGACTGGGGGTGCTAGTCATTCCATAATCTACTAAAACAGAGTGATATTCACTCATTCCATTGGCTTGGAGGTACTGCTTTTAGATTATGCTCACCATGTACATGTACATTTAATCAATTTGCAAACTTCGAACAAATGTTTTACTGAATTCCACGATTTCCTTCTCATGAACGAAATCATGATTAAAGAAAAGTCAAGATAAATATTTACCACAGCAACAAGCACAACTTGTGGGAATGGCATTATTAAAAGTGAGCCATGAAAAAATATGACATCTCTTGAAATATTCAAACAACTATTACGATTAAGGTAAAATATATTCTGTTCTTTCTTCCCCACTTTATGTGATGCATGTATCCTTAAATACACAGGTACAAACAGTGTGTACAAAATAACACAAACCAGTGGAATGATTTATTCGTTCAAATATTTCCATATGGAAATTTAGCACACAAAATGGTAATTAACATCTACAAATAATATATAGTGCCCTTTAATGTTATAGCTATAAATTTTACTCAGCGACAAAACTGAAAATCACTGGAAGAAAAAAACAGAATCGAAGGGTAGTCGTGTAGGCACAATTTTATTTTCCGTAGTTAAGTTGACTAATGGAATGTTGAATTATAATCAAACGTAAAGAACGGAATGAAACGGTTTATAAGATTCTTGTCGAAATGTGTACGTGTTATAGATGAATTGTATAGGGAGATTAACTGTTTCACCACACAAACACCGACATCTGTAAAAACTAGCTTAACTCAAACCTTTCCAATTCTGTCTTCATTCCCTCAGGACTTGTTCTATAAGCATTAGTTATACCCATTGTATGACAACGCGGAGGATGGCAGATCAGATTCGAGCTTTTACCATAAATATTCAATTTGTTATCTTCTATATACACAAAAAGACGTCCGAAACGGAATGATGGCGAGTGTCTTGCTTTCAAATAATAGGTACCCGGCTCACACTTAGTTGAACAATGGCAGTAAAAACAACATAAGTTTATTACAACATAATCATTAACAGAGCAGAAACATTTGGACATCTGTTTCAGTACTTGGTTATAGTCAGAAGAAGATATAACAACACGAAGGAATGGTTTTGCCTGTTGGAATACAATTTTTTCCCTCTGAGGGAAACTTCAAACATAATAGATAAACGGCCGACTGTGCATCTCTCTTTTCCCAGAGGAAAAAAAATGGAAAAGATTCAACGAAGTTCGACAATAGGTAAATCGCAGAGTTATGATAATGTCCTCCTTAAACAAAACCTGTAGCTATTATGCGTTACGTGAACACGATAGCACGTTTTCTCCACCAGGATGTGTACTGATGGAGCATACATGTATACTTGGTAGTGTTGTTTCTGATATTTACACAGCTGTGATTCTTTATCCGTTGGAGATGTAGTGTGGTCTGCTGAACTGAATGTAGTCTATTGGACTAAAGCCAAAAGCGAACAAGTTTTTGTTCGTCTTGATAATAAAATAGCCTGAGGATTAATGGCAATAATATGCAACATAATTATTGTGTGATAAATAGCTATTGTGCACAGTAACTTGTAAATGTTTATCATATTCGAAGGCCGTTTTCTTGTATTGAGAATGGTACAATCAACCCTACTCTTTTAGTTTTGGCGACGTAATTCGTGGCGAATTCGCTTTTAAACAGAAAAGAAACAGTATGCATTCTCTAAGAGCAAACTTTTTGTGTATATAGGTGAAATTAAGACCACAAAACTGTCCTCTGGAGATTTCAGGTTGTATTATTAAAGATCGTTTTCTTTTTAGTGCAAAAATATTGATCTTTGAGTAGCAAAACGACGGTACATTATTGTTACACGTGGCTTTGTTAAACTGTACTCACGGGTGCACAGGCAATTGCTGAAGCAGAATGACTTGTCTGTTTTCAGATGGGTGCCTTTTGTTGATGTGTCGAGTCAGCCCAGGTGAACTGGTGAAGTTACAAGAGCAATACTTGCACGGGTAGACCTCGCTTGAGTGATGTAGTCGCACGTGCTGGTCTAACGCCATCTTGTTTTGGTAGGAGCCTCCACACACGTCACAGTTGACCTCCTTTGGGCCCACGGCATGAGTCAGGACGTGCTTGGCCCGGCTGGTCAGGCTGCTGAACGTCTGGCCACAGTACTGACACGGATAGGTGTCCTCCTCACCGTGGTGTTGCATGTGCTTCCGGAGGTTGGCCGGCCGCCGGAACTTCTTGCCGCACTGGTCGCACTCGTACTGCCCCTCCTCGTTGGGTGCGGCCTGCCCGGGGCTCGGAGTACTGCGACTGCTGTCACTCCCAGTGCTGGTCAGATCATCCTTGATGAGGGTCAAGGATTCGTCCGGCTGCTCGGCCCGATGGGTCACCTCGAAGGTCTTGCTACCGTCCGGTTTGGCCGGTGATGCCGGCAGGATGCGAGGAGAGTTGGGCGTGGACCGGCTGTTGGGTCGTGGCTTGTGCCATCGTCGGTGGGAGGCTAGATTGGCTGGGCAGTTGAACACTTTGTCGCACTCGGGGCAGCGATATTCAACGTGCACAATACGGGAGCACTTATGTTGGGCCAAGGAGAAGGGGTCAGGGTACTGCTCTTTACACAGCTGACAGACGAAGTCCCCGCCAAGGCTGTTGTCCTGCGCTCCACCCTTGTCACTGTCGCATCCCCCGTTGGCACCTTTACCATTATCTGGACCTCCATTGGACGACACATCACCACGGATGATGGTGCCGTGAACGGGAGAGGTATTGTCCTCATCAAAGTTGAGTTTGCGGGCGGCTTTGGGCTTCTTGGCTTTGTGCTGTTTTCGCTCGTTCTCCTCGGATAGCGGGCGCTTTATTCTGAGAGGGGGCGGGACGCCGGAGGGGAGTCTCCTGGGCGGCGTTGTAGGAGTCACGGTGAAAGGCCAGAGCGTCTTGTTCCTCTCGGTGTTCAGGGATGCAGAGGATGGGGAACTGTAAGTCAGCGGGGACGGGTAGGAACAGTTGTTCAGGTGGGGAGAGCTAACACGAGAGTAGACGGACTCCTTGTCGAATCTGAAGGCCGGGCTTTCCTTCACTAGCAGCGTAACCGGGCTGTGACCGTAGCCGGAGTCCGGGGAATTGAATGGCTTAGTATAGCACTCCGTGCCATCATTCTCGATGTAGGCATCATCCTGATCTTCGTCGGAGCAGCGAGAACGGTAGGAGACAGACCCAGATTTCCTGTTTCGTTTCACCAGGAACCCCCTCGGCATCTTCTCGCTTGAACGGGGGGACCCGCAGACCCCGCAATGCCAACCGCCACCGTTATCGTCAAACCGTCGTGCGTTTACAGACGTAGACGTGTGCAGGGAGGACAACAAGAATCGTCCCGTTTACCGCGAAGTGTGAACACCGACCAGGTAGCAGGTGACTGGAGATATCAGTAGAGATCTATTACAGAGTAAGCCTCATCAGTATTGTCGGTAAACGAAGCTCACAGATTCCACCTATTATGCACGGGAAGGACCACAGGTGGTGATAACACGTCTGACTTCCCGTTTTCATGTGGCAGAATGCGGGCATTAGCGGCGTTTTGCACAGTTAAATGTGACGCGCAAATTCTGTCACTCGGCCGACGAGATGCTAACAAGTCAGCAAGCCTTCTGGTTGGCCCGTAGAATGCGCAACGGACCAGTGAATTCCGTCATGGGCGCTTATCGTTAAACTGTCGTCGTCGAAGTCCCCGCCCCCTTTCAGCCGTCCATACGGCTCGGCCGGCTTGCTCGGCGATGCGGTTGGTGTGTCGGCCGCCAAGCTGAGGCAGCTGCAATCTCCCGGCACGTTCCCCCGGCTAGCGTGTAGAGGTACCGTTAGCTTCTCCTTTGTTTGGTTGTGAGGGGGTACTACACTGCAGAACGGGACACGCGTCCGCTCTTTGTTTTCGGCCGGGCAGATTGGATTGTAATCGTGTACTGGATGGCGGACCCCACAACAGCGCATGTACAGACTAATGAGCCAGCCACCCTGCGGCGAAGCCATTATTCCGCCGAGCCATTCGCCGGTGCCGAGATTCTTTCCACGGATGGAAGAAAAAGAAAAAAAAGAGCAATGAAGGAAAGAAAGATAAGAAATCTGGCCCTCCTCGGCCAATCTCAGCCGGTTTTTCTTTGTTCTCATGCTACGGTGATCATCGAAATTCTTGCAGTGGTATAAAATTTTATGAAATAAGAGTCTTGATAATCGATGGTGTTGGCTTGTTATGCGGATGCAAGGCACGAAAGGGTGATGGAGCGAATGTGATACATCACCAGCCACGAGGAACGGCCGTACCGCCCTGTGCCGTGCTCCCAGGGAAAAACAGCTCCGGATGATTATTTTTCCCGATGTTCGCCAATCAGCGAATTTTCAAAGCCGCGAGCTCGCGTATAGCCAGATATGTTCCGTTGCGCTACCTGAAAATAAAACATGTTAAGGCCCATAAAACGCTGCAAAAGAGTGGCTAGGTATCTTCTAAGCCAGCGCATTGAAGCTTCTAATTAGGCGTGTGATTTAAAGAAAAAAGCTTAAACGGGAGGGCATATTGGAGGAAATCCCGGAGATTAATGAGCCCATTATTGCAATGCAATTTAAATATGCAAACAGGTTGGCAGATGTTGTCCTCTGAAATTAAATACGAAAAACCCTCCCAAACATTTCATATCCGAATGGCATTTAATTTTAATTGAATTTCTGTGCGTTCACGCGTTTTACACACGTTCCCATCAGTCTTGTTAAATTAATGCATAATTCAGATTTAAAGCCATCCGATTTAACGAGTTTCTTGTCTTTTTCTATATTTTATAGAACTGATTTCCGACCCTGCATATCCGCCGTAGATCTGGTTGTTTCGTAACTGAGTATAGGCTCGTTCTCTACCGTGAAAATCTCCAACACAGCAAAGAAATTCTCTTGTATGAAGAGCGAGTCTAGGAAATTTTCTGGGATTAACCTGACTACAGTTGCACGTGATTGCAATTCAAAAATACAAACAAGTCGTTGGCAGATGATGTATTTAAAATTTAAACAGAAACCCGAATTAAACAATACAAGTGCATTTAAACATGGCAGAGGCCTTTAAAATCAATCAAACTGAAAACTATTGTGCCTGTTAATTAGTTCACAATTGACCCTGAAAGTTGACCCCTGATGGCGCGCTTCCGGAACCCTTGGATAGGAAAAACAAAGATTTTAAAATGTGTAATATTTTCTTCGTTCAATTACTTTTAATTTACTTTTACTTTAAAAAAAATCCAACTCAGAAAAGGGACTTTAGAAAATATTTGCTAGTATGTAAATCTATAAAAAGAAACTGAAAAATAACCTGACCTAGAAGAGAAATACCCTGCCAAAAATTGACCCATCACTTCCGACAATCTAAAATACGTAAAAAAAGTGCAATGCGGCAGTCTCGTACGGAGATGAGCATTTACGGTTTGAAATTTTATGGTAGTCGAAGCCGAAATAAAAACAGAGATTATTTTACACCCGTTTATAAGTTAATAAACTTTAATGTTCTACTTTTACAAGAGATTCTAATATTTCATCTAACCTTTGCTAACAATAACTGCGTGATGTCAACTCAACGGAATCTGGAACCCATCGACTGTAGGAAGGTAAATCTTTGCAAGGTTGTACAATGTTGTTTTCACGAAAGCATGGGAATGAAAACAAACGTGTATGAATGAACAAGGAGACCTATAAGTTCGATATCGCCGGACATGAAAGGTCGTTGATAAAGTTCGATTTTTACCCATCTTAAGGTGACTTTTCCTAAATATTACTTGAGGAAGACAAAGGTAAAATTCCAACATGAGTGTTTCATGGGGTGGTTTCAGTTAGTAATTGCTCTTCCACAAATTGTCGAAAGTGATAGGACGGCCCAATGTAAAATCCCCAAAGGCAGACTGCGCGTGGGTTCCGGAAGCTCGCTGCGTAACCTTTTACTTTCAGGCTGGATACCGGAATGTAATAGAAATTTGCGTGCATAAAGTGGTCTTTTTTTCTGTCTGTTGTGTTTCACCTCTTGGCAATTTCTATCAGAACCCCTCTGCTTAAGTGTAACCAAATTGGAACGGCTGGTTCATTGGATTTGTTGCATAGTGGTTCTATTTTTTATTTGCCTGATGAATGGATAATCGATTATTCTGGCCGAAATCGAAACTCTTGGACCGTGTTGAAGGAAAAAGGAAGAAGTTGACCCTAGCAGAGCGAAGCGGTTCCATTTTGTCGGTTTTGCAATTGACAGACCAGTTCAAGTTTGGACAATGAGGGATCGATAAAACTCACTTCAGAATCACTCGTGAAGCGCGGACCGAATAATGGCACTAGCCTTGATATACCGCGAGCTGCAGCGCATAACGAGGTTTTTCGTCAGAGGAGCGACGTCGAACAAAGGAATGCTGATGCTCCGGTCTTTGATGACTCTTTCGACCGACTGTTTACCACTTGCAGATTGCATGAAGGACAGATGCATTGTAAAATATTATTACTATTATTGGGAAAAATTGTTTTTGTTTGATTTTGAGGTAGTGAATAATGGAGTTTAGTATGAAACTTTATTAGCCGGTGGACATAGTGAAGTAAACGGTACCAGATTTTGTCGCTTGAGTCCTGATGCTTTGTAAACTATTATTGCTATCATTAATTGTAGAAAAATTGTTTTGTTTTTGTTTGATTTTGAGGAAGTGAACAATAGAGTCCAGTATGAAACTTCATTAGCCGGTTGACATTATGCAGTAAACCTACCGTTTATCATAAGATTTTGTCCTTTATGTCGATGACAGAACAACAGACTGAGATATTTTTGTGTATTCCAGTTTGTATTTGTTGTTGTTGTCGTCGTTGTCGTCGTCGTTGTTTTCAGATGCTCCGAAAATTTCATGGAAAAATGACACATTGCATTGTTCATGCAAGTTCACAGTTGTCCTTTAAAGAAACCAACAAAAACTCTGAGGAGGGAAAATAACATTTGATAGTATCAACGCAGATCTGATTTTGTCAAAATAAATAGCTGCACTAATATCACATGACTGAACGTAAGGTCAATCATACGGCATGTTACGGTTTAAATGTCGCAAGTAGACTGATTTAATATGGACAGCAACGGCACGTTATAAACGCAAGTGAGGCCGTTTGTCAATATATGTCTTTAATACAAGAAGATTAATAGCAATACACGAGCTAGGATGAGATCGAGTTGGCAGGATATATGGCACAGTACCAGATCCAGAATGCTGACTTTCTGTTCCAGGAGCTGAAACACAAGTCTGACATAAACAGCACAATCTGGACGCAATCCAATCATGATGGTGCTTGCATTTTGACCAAAAAAAATTAATGATTGAGAAGGTTTCCGGCACACAAATGAAATGTTGACCAGTGATTTTATGATACCGGGACTAGGATCACTTGGGGATCGGGGCTTTGTCCGAGCACGTAAAATCATAAGTGGTTCACGAGAACCCATAAACACACAGAGAGACTACAGATAATGGAACAGAGTGGAAACGAAAGGGATGGAAAAAAAGCGCCACTCTGACAGTACTAAAGGTCGGCAGCTGGAGAACACGTCAACAGGCGGTCTAGATGCGTATTTTTTTTGGGCCGGCATCTTTCCGGCCCGGCCCATTGAGATGCCCTCGCTCCCGGGGTTGGACAACATGTCGGGTTAATTTAGCTGTCAAAATGAGTGGAGGATCATCCCACAACAGCCCGGCCATCTGAGTCTTTCCCCCCATGATGGAATGACAATGGACGAGCAAGAGGGGCTTCTTCGTTCCTATGGTGATGGTGTCATCACTTGGGTCATTAATCTCCTACTCCGTGTTGACATGAGATGAGACTCTTCCTTCTCGCGGCTTATTACTTATTAAAGGGACTCTGTCTGCGAAATGAATATGTATTTGTCCAAAAGATGGTGTCATGCGAGCTATCCCGTTCAACCTGTTCTGGATTGCCATCCATTTCGGTCACAAATCCTGTCGACTGCCTTCACATACCGATTCAGATGGCCCAACGAAAACCCGACCATTTTTTCTCCGCTCATTCCTCCATAGTTGGAGAGGATTATTAACTGGTCAAAGCATTTAACAAATTGTAAAGGAGACGTCTGTTCGTTCCAACATGGGCCTTATTAAATCCACGTTAGAAGAAGAGAACAGTATTTCCATAAAAATAACATTTCATTCTGTCGACAAGAAACTGCAAAGAGAGAAAACTTCGGATTGATATCCATTTACTTCATCGGATCAGTTTTCCGGTCTTGTGATCTCTTTTCAAGTATAAATATCTTTCCAGTCTGCACCTGATGGTATTTTTCAGTACAAATCGTCTGGTCTTTAGTTCCAGTCTTTGGAAATGAGTGTAACAAAGAAAGTTCTGAAATGTTATTTTGTCAGCACCTAAAAAGATGCATTCCGTCCAGGGATGTAGGCCTAGTTCGCTTTTCACGACTTTCCTTTTTATAGTCTTCCACAGGACAGACAGATTAACACAAACGCTACCCTGATAATTACAGAATCATCTCCGAATTTCTTTGTCAACATGCTCAACCTGTCCTTGACAATCGTGCCCGCTTACAAAAGAAGTTCGAATCCTTCATACTCTTATTGCAAAACCGTTTGTCAACAAATGAAAGGATCGGTAACTTCAACGAAAATCCAACCAAACTCGATATTGGACAGTGACGCGGTGATACCAATGTGTCGTTTTCACTAGTCTACAGTGGTCATTTCATCCATAGTCCCACCTAAATCAGAAAAACAATAAGTAAATTCCCTCTCCAAAATGTACAATTGTTTAGCCCCCACCTGAAACAAAGCAGCACATGACTTGTAGCCAGTGCCGCCAGTGTCGCGCTTTTTTAACATACGCAAATGTTTGTTCACAACTTTGATACATGACCTCGTGGCTTCCATTTTATGAAGTGAAGTCTGTCTGATGTATCGCCCGTCTCTGATATTTGAATTTCCATGGAATCTCCGATGGAAAGAAAGACGTATTGTTATTGGCCGAATAATTAATGTGTTGGTGGAAATGATACGCCCACAAGAGCACATTGCGCACACGACATAAAAGGCGCGACTCAACCTATAGGCCTATAGCTTAATTAGCATACAGCTGTTGCGTGCACCGTTATGGGCCCAACAGCCATAATCGCATCATTACTTAGTGGGGTGCGAGCAATACACACCCTACTGCACGTGTGGTTCTATCGGCACTGAGACAAAAAGGCCACAATACAAAGTATAAACCCACCCACACCATTCAAGGGAGGTTGAATAAGCAGTTCGAAATCTTTGATCGAATAATGTCGCTCTGACGAATTAATTCCGCGTAGCGTTTTGACGCGGGCGTTTCCAAATTTATGAAATCGTTCATCCGAAACAACATGCCCCATATAGCGGCACTGAACACTCATTGTCAAGAAACCTCATATAATTCTACAACTCAATCGCGAAGAACAAGAAGAACTTAAAGCTTTTAACAAGTTTATTTGAAACTCTTTTCGAATCACAAAAGTAGGCAGGAATTCAAAACTTCAGTCAGTGAACCGCGTCTGCTGACTTTTGCTCTGTAAAACCTGATATCGTTTTTAGCAGAAATGACCATCTATATGGATCGCCGTATTTCTACATGATATTTTTAACCCAAATTTCGGATGAATGGTAAAATTCAAGCTATTAAAAAACCGTAAAATGTACTACTTGCAATAACAACGCCTGAAGTGAAATAAACCGCTATCTGGCTGGTGGGTTGTCGGTCAAGTTTTACTGAATTATTCGTCCAAACGCATGCGTGCAGCCTGATTACAAAATAAAAGTAATGTTCCACGGTAAATAAAAATCCTATTCCGAAGAAATTTCTAAACTCGCAGGTTATTCAGAGATTTATTCAGGTAGTGATACTGAAGAGTTTCTTTGATGATACAACGATTTTACAAGGATTTGTTCAGGCGAAAATGTTTCACATTCGTGCTGTGGAAAAATATGACAGACAGATGAAATGTTCTATAACAATGATAAATATTCATTAATTTCATTCATCATATTAAATGCACAAGAAAGTGTTTATAGAGTTGCCGTCTTTTATTGATAAGGGATAGGAAGGGACGTTTGAATTTATCCTATTATTGTTTTACAGTTTGCGCCTCGAAAAATGTACGATTTCTGGTAAAAATGGTCCTCACAGATACTTTTGGGAATTTTGGAGACAAAATAGTGAAAATTTGGTAAAATGTTAGAAAATTTTGGGGCAACGGTTTCATAAAAGATAATTTGTCAAAACATTTGAGGATGGGTTATTTTGTATTTTGCTTGCATGATTTGCCGCTTTCTATATGTTATAATATTATTTTTTTTATAAAGGTCAAAGGTACGATGGTCTACGCTCTCCACAAAGCTATGCCAACCCGATACGTCCACACTGTTTGTCAGTTCACTCGGGGCTGTGAATTATGAAAAACGAGTTAGTCCCCAGTGATACCCTTGGTGCCAAAAATTCAGATTTCCATGCCAAATCTTTCACCTTCTCTGACGTGCTGGTAATAAAACAAAGCAATTGGCATTAAAACCAAATATGTCATAAAAGTTTACACCGTTTACGGAGTTGCCGATGGTGCTGTGTTCGGTGTGAGTACATGCCGTCCAAACAGTGCGCAACTAAAGTAGTGGTGGCGTACGCCTGTGTGACCCAGCTTTAGGGGCCCCAGCAGTGCCATACCAGGTTGGAACTCCTTTCGTTTTTGGTTAGCTGGCTTCGGTGTCAGTGCGTGCAGACTCCGTCACTCATCGAAACATTAATTTTATTAGGACCTAAGTTGTTTTCAGCGGTACTATAAATTCATGACAGTACCGTGAGAACTAGAGGCTCTGTTCGTGAGTATTGGGTTTGTTTTGTCTCCATGGTGCAATCGTCTTTCCAGCACTGAGCTCCATAATATCAACATCAGTGCTGTTTTGAAGCGCCCCCTTCTTGCGTGTTTGCATTAATTACTTCCATGCTACGGTGTCACAGAAGATGCGAAAGTCACATTGGCGTCGAATTAGCTGACAGGAGTTAGCAAGGGTGGGGTTAGCCCTTCCAATTCTCCCTGTATGAGCGGTGAAGGACGAGGGGGTCAGGCATCAACATAACATGATAAACAGGTGCTGGGCTGGGACATCACGAACGAGCAAACTTCAAGTATGAGCAAAGCAGCGCCCTCAAGGTGGTCGCAAATAACACGGGCCCTTACGGAAGTCACTGGCTGGGCTAGGCTAGGCTAGGCTGCACTCACTATCCGCGGGCGGCGGCTTCATGCAACCACTCCATGCATATCACAATAGACCAGGGTCGAGTTGTCGAAGGTCAGTCGACTTTGATTCGCTTTCAAAGTTTCATATTACCGCAGATTTAACACTTATTCCGAAACAGAGCTTTTCTTATTATCAGTGATTATACATGTAAGTAGCTATGCCTATGTGTAATTTTACTGGATAAAGTTAAGTAAGTTGGCTCAGTACTGTAAGTTTAAAGTAGGCCTTGTCTCACTGTCGGATCACGATAGAGCAAGGAACAGATTGCATGTTCAAATTTGCTTGCTGCAAGGTCACGAAGTCTGGGCATAGCATAGAGCAAGGAAACAGGACGGCCGGCCATCTCACTAGGCCGGGAATTGTAAATTTGGGGACCCTGTTCCTATAATAGAAGGGAGAGCTACATTTTAACTTTTGAATTTACCTTGACAGATAACTGTGACATCATGCTCGATAACC